>NC_092331.1:41456659-41749669 GCF_036785885.1 Coffea arabica | reverse complement strand
TTCACACAAATTAAATAAATTCGTTTAGGATTAAGTAATTAATGCCTTTGAAAAAAAGAATAACTTAGTTTAGTTAGATAAAATTATTTTTATGTTTATTAAATTATTTTTAATTCGTAAACGGGTCATATCGGGTCATATCAGGTCACCACGGGTTGACCCGAAATCGACCGGTTTTCTTTTCGGGTTCATCGGGTCCAACCCGATTCTGACCCGAATTCCCGAAACCTCAACCCAAACCCATTAATTTCGTGTTAGGTTCGTGTCGTGTTTTCAGGTCGTGTCGAAAATTGCCACCCCTAGTTGCGGTGATACATTTGCGCCGACAAATTTGAGCGACGATCCGGGCTTTGATCGAGCCGTACCGTTCCTGATTTGTCTCGCGCCTTCAGATCCTCCTTCACGCTTCGACAAGAAGCAAAATATTAAGCAATCGTTCCGACGGAGCTAAATTACTACAGGATAAAGAACGAATAGGAAATTTGGATTTCGAAACAAAAAAGAGAGGGGTGCAACACGAGGACTTCCCAGGGGGTCACCCATCCTAGTACTACTCTCGCCCAAGCACGCTTAACTTCGGAGTTCTGATGGGATCCGGTGCATTAGTGCTGGTATGATCGCACCCGCCATGTTCCTTTCGCTTTATTCTTTTAAACTACCCCGTCCTGCGAAGCAGTGTGGCTTTTCTAGACCGAAATTCATTTTAAGCGTCAATTCAAGCATTTTCCTCTTATCCTTTTATTTATTTACTTTATATTTTTTTTTGTTATTGATTTGCACCCTGTTTTTTTCCCTCATCCCGCAACTCTAAATTATCATGAAATCAATCCTTCACGCTTGCAGTTAGGGGTGGCAATTCGGGTCCAAATCAGGTTGGCGGGTCGGTTCGGGTCAACAGACCCGCCAGAAAATCTGTTGACCCGAACCCCGACCCGCCAACCCGTGACGGGTCAGGTATGCTGACCCGAACCCGAAAATTTCAGGTTTACGGGGCGGCGGGTCGACCCGAAATGACCCGAAACTTAATTTTAATTTATTAATTTATCACTGTAATTTCTAATAAAATCAATTTCTCACAAAACTAATTACATAATCAAGTAATAAAAATTTAAATAAATGATTCCAAATCAAATCTAAAAAATTAAACACCGTAAAAGTGTTTTATCCCAAGCAAAATATAAAATAAATTAAAACAATACAAAAGTGAAAAATAATATAATATATTATTTGTCCAAGTATAATAATTTCAACTTCACACAAATTAAATAAATTCGTTTAGGATTAAGTAATTAATGCCTTTGAAAAAAAGAATAACTTAGTTTAGTTAGATAAAATTATTTTTATGTTTATTAAATTATTTTTAATTCGTAAACGGGTCATATCAGGTCACCACGGGTTGACCCGAAATCGACCGGTTTTCTTTTCGGGTTCATCGGGTCCAACCCGATTCTGACCCGAATTCTCGAAACCTCAACCCAAACCCATTAATTTCGTGTTAGGTTCGTGTCGTGTCGAAAATTGCCACCCCTAGTTGCGGTGATACATTTGCGCCGACAAATTTGAGCGACGATCCGGGCTTTGATCGAGCCGTACCGTTCCTGATTTGTCTCGCGCCTTCAGATCCTCCTTCACGCTTCGACAAGAAGCAAAATATTAAGCAATCGTTCCGACGGAGCTAAATTACTACAGGATAAAGAACGAATAGGAAATTTGGATTTCGAAACAAAAAAGAGAGGGGTGCAACACGAGGACTTCCCAGGGGGTCACCCATCCTAGTACTACTCTCGCCCAAGCACGCTTAACTTCGGAGTTCTGATGGGATCCGGTGCATTAGTGCTGGTATGATCGCACCCGCCATGTTCCTTTCGCTTTATTCTTTTAAACTACCCCGTCCTGCGAAGCAGTGTGGCTTTTCTAGACCGAAATTCATTTTAAGCGTCAATTCAAGCATTTTCCTCTTATCCTTTTATTTATTTACTTTATATTTTTTTTTGTTATTGATTTGCACCCTGTTTTTTTCCCTCATCCCGCAACTCTAAATTATCATGAAATCAATCCTTCACGCTTGCAGTTAGGGGTGGCAATTCGGGTCCAAATCAGGTTGGCGGGTCGGGTTCGGGTCAACAGACCCGCCAGAAAATCTGTTGACCCGAACCCCGACCCGCCAACCCGTGACGGGTCAGGTATGCTGACCCGAACCCGAAAATTTCAGGTTTACGGGGCGGCGGGTCGACCCGAAATGACCCGAAACTTAATTTTAATTTATTAATTTATCACTGTAATTTCTAATAAAATCAATTTCTCACAAAACTAATTACATAATCAAGTAATAAAAATTTAAATAAATGATTCCAAATCAAATCTAAAATAAATTAAACACCGTAAAAGTGTTTTATCCCAAGCAAAATATAAAATAAATTAAAACAATACAAAAGTGAAAAATAATATAATATATTATTTGTCCAAGTATAATAATTTCAACTTCACACAAATTAAATAAATTCGTTTAGGATTAAGTAATTAATGCCTTTGAAAAAAAGAATAACTTAGTTTAGTTAGATAAAATTATTTTTATGTTTATTAAATTATTTTTAATTCGTAAACGGGTCATATCGGGTCATATCAGGTCACCACGGGTTGACCCGAAATCGACCGGTTTTCTTTTCGGGTTCATCGGGTCCAACCCGATTCTGACCCGAATTCCCGAAACCTCAACCCAAACCCATTAATTTCGTGTTAGGTTCGTGTCGTGTCGAAAATTGCCACCCCTAGTTGCGGTGATACATTTGCGCCGACAAATTTGAGCGACGATCCGGGCTTTGATCGAGCCGTACCGTTCCTGATTTGTCTCGCGCCTTCAGATCCTCCTTCACGCTTCGACAAGAAGCAAAATATTAAGCAATCGTTCCGACGGAGCTAAATTACTACAGGATAAAGAACGAATAGGAAATTTGGATTTCGAAACAAAAAAGAGAGGGGTGCAACACGAGGACTTCCCAGGGGGTCACCCATCCTAGTACTACTCTCGCCCAAGCACGCTTAACTTCGGAGTTCTGATGGGATCCGGTGCATTAGTGCTGGTATGATCGCACCCGCCATGTTCCTTTCGCTTTATTCTTTTAAACTACCCCGTCCTGCGAAGCAGTGTGGCTTTTCTAGACCGAAATTCATTTTAAGCGTCAATTCAAGCATTTTCCTCTTATCCTTTTATTTATTTACTTTATATTTTTTTTTGTTATTGATTTGCACCCTGTTTTTTTCCCTCATCCCGCAACTCTAAATTATCATGAAATCAATCCTTCACGCTTGCAGTTAGGGGTGGCAATTCGGGTCCAAATCAGGTTGGCGGGTCGGTTCGGGTCAACAGACCCGCCAGAAAATCTGTTGACCCGAACCCCGACCCGCCAACCCGTGACGGGTCAGGTATGCTGACCCGAACCCGAAAATTTCAGGTTTACGGGGCGGCGGGTCGACCCGAAATGACCCGAAACTTAATTTTAATTTATTAATTTATCACTGTAATTTCTAATAAAATCAATTTCTCACAAAACTAATTACATAATCAAGTAATAAAAATTTAAATAAATGATTCCAAATCAAATCTAAAATAAATTAAACACCGTAAAAGTGTTTTATCCCAAGCAAAATATAAAATAAATTAAAACAATACAAAAGTGAAAAATAATATAATATATTATTTGTCCAAGTATAATAATTTCAACTTCACACAAATTAAATAAATTCGTTTAGGATTAAGTAATTAATGCCTTTGAAAAAAAGAATAACTTAGTTTAGTTAGATAAAATTATTTTTATGTTTATTAAATTATTTTTAATTCGTAAACGGGTCATATCAGGTCACCACGGGTTGACCCGAAATCGACCGGTTTTCTTTTCGGGTTCATCGGGTCCAACCCGATTCTGACCCGAATTCCCGAAACCTCAACCCAAACCCATTAATTTCGTGTTAGGTTCGTGTCGTGTCGAAAATTGCCACCCCTAGTTGCGGTGATACATTTGCGCCGACAAATTTGAGCGACGATCCGGGCTTTGATCGAGCCGTACCGTTCCTGATTTGTCTCGCGCCTTCAGATCCTCCTTCACGCTTCGACAAGAAGCAAAATATTAAGCAATCGTTCCGACGGAGCTAAATTACTACAGGATAAAGAACGAATAGGAAATTTGGATTTCGAAACAAAAAAGAGAGGGGTGCAACACGAGGACTTCCCAGGGGGTCACCCATCCTAGTACTACTCTCGCCCAAGCACGCTTAACTTCGGAGTTCTGATGGGATCCGGTGCATTAGTGCTGGTATGATCGCACCCGCCATGTTCCTTTCGCTTTATTCTTTTAAACTACCCCGTCCTGCGAAGCAGTGTGGCTTTTCTAGACCGAAATTCATTTTAAGCGTCAATTCAAGCATTTTCCTCTTATCCTTTTATTTATTTACTTTATATTTTTTTTTGTTATTGATTTGCACCCTGTTTTTTTCCCTCATCCCGCAACTCTAAATTATCATGAAATCAATCCTTCACGCTTGCAGTTAGGGGTGGCAATTCGGGTCCAAATCAGGTTGGCGGGTCGGTTCGGGTCAACAGACCCGCCAGAAAATCTGTTGACCCGAACCCCGACCCGCCAACCCGTGACGGGTCAGGTATGCTGACCCGAACCCGAAAATTTCAGGTTTACGGGGCGGCGGGTCGACCCGAAATGACCCGAAACTTAATTTTAATTTATTAATTTATCACTGTAATTTCTAATAAAATCAATTTCTCACAAAACTAATTACATAATCAAGTAATAAAAATTTAAATAAATGATTCCAAATCAAATCTAAAAAATTAAACACCGTAAAAGTGTTTTATCCCAAGCAAAATATAAAATAAATTAAAACAATACAAAAGTGAAAAATAATATAATATATTATTTGTCCAAGTATAATAATTTCAACTTCACACAAATTAAATAAATTCGTTTAGGATTAAGTAATTAATGCCTTTGAAAAAAAGAATAACTTAGTTTAGTTAGATAAAATTATTTTTATGTTTATTAAATTATTTTTAATTCGTAAACGGGTCATATCAGGTCACCACGGGTTGACCCGAAATCGACCGGTTTTCTTTTCGGGTTCATCGGGTCCAACCCGATTCTGACCCGAATTCCCGAAACCTCAACCCAAACCCATTAATTTCGTGTTAGGTTCGTGTCGTGTCGAAAATTGCCACCCCTAGTTGCGGTGATACATTTGCGCCGACAAATTTGAGCGACGATCCGGGCTTTGATCGAGCCGTACCGTTCCTGATTTGTCTCGCGCCTTCAGATCCTCCTTCACGCTTCGACAAGAAGCAAAATATTAAGCAATCGTTCCGACGGAGCTAAATTACTACAGGATAAAGAACGAATAGGAAATTTGGATTTCGAAACAAAAAAGAGAGGGGTGCAACACGAGGACTTCCCAGGGGGTCACCCATCCTAGTACTACTCTCGCCCAAGCACGCTTAACTTCGGAGTTCTGATGGGATCCGGTGCATTAGTGCTGGTATGATCGCACCCGCCATGTTCCTTTCGCTTTATTCTTTTAAACTACCCCGTCCTGCGAAGCAGTGTGGCTTTTCTAGACCGAAATTCATTTTAAGCGTCAATTCAAGCATTTTCCTCTTATCCTTTTATTTATTTACTTTATATTTTTTTTTGTTATTGATTTGCACCCTGTTTTTTTCCCTCATCCCGCAACTCTAAATTATCATGAAATCAATCCTTCACGCTTGCAGTTAGGGGTGGCAATTCGGGTCCAAATCAGGTTGGCGGGTCGGGTTCGGGTCAACAGACCCGCCAGAAAATCTGTTGACCCGAACCCCGACCCGCCAACCCGTGACGGGTCAGGTATGCTGACCCGAACCCGAAAATTTCAGGTTTACGGGGCGGCGGGTCGACCCGAAATGACCCGAAACTTAATTTTAATTTATTAATTTATCACTGTAATTTCTAATAAAATCAATTTCTCACAAAACTAATTACATAATCAAGTAATAAAAATTTAAATAAATGATTCCAAATCAAATCTAAAAAATTAAACACCGTAAAAGTGTTTTATCCCAAGCAAAATATAAAATAAATTAAAACAATACAAAAGTGAAAAATAATATAATATATTATTTGTCCAAGTATAATAATTTCAACTTCACACAAATTAAATAAATTCGTTTAGGATTAAGTAATTAATGCCTTTGAAAAAAAGAATAACTTAGTTTAGTTAGATAAAATTATTTTTATGTTTATTAAATTATTTTTAATTCGTAAACGGGTCATATCGGGTCATATCAGGTCACCACGGGTTGACCCGAAATCGATCGGTTTTCTTTTCGGGTTCATCGGGTCCAACCCGATTCTGACCCGAATTCCCGAAACCTCAACCCAAACCCATTAATTTCGTGTTAGGTTCGTGTCGTGTCGAAAATTGCCACCCCTAGTTGCGGTGATACATTTGCGCCGACAAATTTGAGCGACGATCCGGGCTTTGATCGAGCCGTACCGTTCCTGATTTGTCTCGCGCCTTCAGATCCTCCTTCACGCTTCGACAAGAAGCAAAATATTAAGCAATCGTTCCGACGGAGCTAAATTACTACAGGATAAAGAACGAATAGGAAATTTGGATTTCGAAACAAAAAAGAGAGGGGTGCAACACGAGGACTTCCCAGGGGGTCACCCATCCTAGTACTACTCTCGCCCAAGCACGCTTAACTTCGGAGTTCTGATGGGATCCGGTGCATTAGTGCTGGTATGATCGCACCCGCCATGTTCCTTTCGCTTTATTCTTTTAAACTACCCCGTCCTGCGAAGCAGTGTGGCTTTTCTAGACCGAAATTCATTTTAAGCGTCAATTCAAGCATTTTCCTCTTATCCTTTTATTTATTTACTTTATATTTTTTTTTGTTATTGATTTGCACCCTGTTTTTTTCCCTCATCCCGCAACTCTAAATTATCATGAAATCAATCCTTCACGCTTGCAGTTAGGGGTGGCAATTCGGGTCCAAATCAGGTTGGCGGGTCGGGTTCGGGTCAACAGACCCGCCAGAAAATCTGTTGACCCGAACCCCGACCCGCCAACCCGTGACGGGTCAGGTATGCTGACCCGAACCCGAAAATTTCAGGTTTACGGGGCGGCGGGTCGACCCGAAATGACCCGAAACTTAATTTTAATTTATTAATTTATCACTGTAATTTCTAATAAAATCAATTTCTCACAAAACTAATTACATAATCAAGTAATAAAAATTTAAATAAATGATTCCAAATCAAATCTAAAATAAATTAAACACCGTAAAAGTGTTTTATCCCAAGCAAAATATAAAATAAATTAAAACAATACAAAAGTGAAAAATAATATAATATATTATTTGTCCAAGTATAATAATTTCAACTTCACACAAATTAAATAAATTCGTTTAGGATTAAGTAATTAATGCCTTTGAAAAAAAGAATAACTTAGTTTAGTTAGATAAAATTATTTTTATGTTTATTAAATTATTTTTAATTCGTAAACGGGTCATATCGGGTCATATCAGGTCACCACGGGTTGACCCGAAATCGACCGGTTTTCTTTTCGGGTTCATCGGGTCCAACCCGATTCTGACCCGAATTCCCGAAACCTCAACCCAAACCCATTAATTTCGTGTTAGGTTCGTGTCGTGTTTTCAGGTCGTGTCGAAAATTGCCACCCCTAGTTGCGGTGATACATTTGCGCCGACAAATTTGAGCGACGATCCGGGCTTTGATCGAGCCGTACCGTTCCTGATTTGTCTCGCGCCTTCAGATCCTCCTTCACGCTTCGACAAGAAGCAAAATATTAAGCAATCGTTCCGACGGAGCTAAATTACTACAGGATAAAGAACGAATAGGAAATTTGGATTTCGAAACAAAAAAGAGAGGGGTGCAACACGAGGACTTCCCAGGGGGTCACCCATCCTAGTACTACTCTCGCCCAAGCACGCTTAACTTCGGAGTTCTGATGGGATCCGGTGCATTAGTGCTGGTATGATCGCACCCGCCATGTTCCTTTCGCTTTATTCTTTTAAACTACCCCGTCCTGCGAAGCAGTGTGGCTTTTCTAGACCGAAATTCATTTTAAGCGTCAATTCAAGCATTTTCCTCTTATCCTTTTATTTATTTACTTTATATATTTTTTTGTTATTGATTTGCACCCTGTTTTTTTCCCTCATCCCGCAACTCTAAATTATCATGAAATCAATCCTTCACGCTTGCAGTTAGGGGTGGCAATTCGGGTCCAAATCAGGTTGGCGGGTCGGGTTCGGGTCAACAGACCCGCCAGAAAATCTGTTGACCCGAACCCCGACCCGCCAACCCGTGACGGGTCAGGTATGCTGACCCGAACCCGAAAATTTCAGGTTTACGGGGCGGCGGGTCGATCCGAAATGACCCGAAACTTAATTTTAATTTATTAATTTATCACTGTAATTTCTAATAAAATCAATTTCTCACAAAACTAATTACATAATCAAGTAATAAAAATTTAAATAAATGATTCCAAATCAAATCTAAAATAAATTAAACACCGTAAAAGTGTTTTATCCCAAGCAAAATATAAAATAAATTAAAACAATACAAAAGTGAAAAATAATATAATATATTATTTGTCCAAGTATAATAATTTCAACTTCACACAAATTAAATAAATTCGTTTAGGATTAAGTAATTAATGCCTTTGAAAAAAAGAATAACTTAGTTTAGTTAGATAAAATTATTTTTATGTTTATTAAATTATTTTTAATTCGTAAACGGGTCATATCGGGTCATATCAGGTCACCACGGGTTGACCCGAAATCGACCGGTTTTCTTTTCGGGTTCATCGGGTCCAACCCGATTCTGACCCGAATTCCCGAAACCTCAACCCAAACCCATTAATTTCGTGTTAGGTTCGTGTCGTGTTTTCAGGTCGTGTCGAAAATTGCCACCCCTAGTTGCGGTGATACATTTGCGCCGACAAATTTGAGCGACGATCCGGGCTTTGATCGAGCCGTACCGTTCCTGATTTGTCTCGTGCCTTCAGATCCTCCTTCACGCTTCGACAAGAAGCAAAATATTAAGCAATCGTTCCGACGGAGCTAAATTACTACAGGATAAAGAACGAATAGGAAATTTGGATTTCGAAACAAAAAAGAGAGGGGTGCAACACGAGGACTTCCCAGGGGGTCACCCATCCTAGTACTACTCTCGCCCAAGCACGCTTAACTTCGGAGTTCTGATGGGATCCGGTGCATTAGTGCTGGTATGATCGCACCCGCCATGTTCCTTTCGCTTTATTCTTTTAAACTACCCCGTCCTGCGAAGCAGTGTGGCTTTTCTAGACCGAAATTCATTTTAAGCGTCAATTCAAGCATTTTCCTCTTATCCTTTTATTTATTTACTTTATATATTTTTTTGTTATTGATTTGCACCCTGTTTTTTTCCCTCATCCCGCAACTCTAAATTATCATGAAATCAATCCTTCACGCTTGCAGTTAGGGGTGGCAATTCGGGTCCAAATCAGGTTGGCGGGTCGGGTTCGGGTCAACAGACCCGCCAGAAAATCTGTTGACCCGAACCCCGACCCGCCAACCCGTGACGGGTCAGGTATGCTGACCCGAACCCGAAAATTTCAGGTTTACGGGGCGGCGGGTCGACCAGAAATGACCCGAAACTTAATTTTAATTTATTAATTTATCACTGTAATTTCTAATAAAATCAATTTCTCACAAAACTAATTACATAATCAAGTAATAAAAATTTAAATAAATGATTCCAAATCAAATCTAAAATAAATTAAACACCGTAAAAGTGTTTTATCCCAAGCAAAATATAAAATAAATTAAAACAATACAAAAGTGAAAAATAATATAATATATTATTTGTCCAAGTATAATAATTTCAACTTCACACAAATTAAATAAATTCGTTTAGGATTAAGTAATTAATGCCTTTGAAAAAAAGAATAACTTAGTTTAGTTAGATAAAATTATTTTTATGTTTATTAAATTATTTTTAATTCGTAAACGGGTCATATCGGGTCATATCAGGTCACCACGGGTTGACCCGAAATCGACCGGTTTTCTTTTCGGGTTCATCGGGTCCAACCCGATTCTGACCCGAATTCCCGAAACCTCAACCCAAACCCATTAATTTCGTGTTAGGTTCGTGTCGTGTTTTCAGGTCGTGTCGAAAATTGCCACCCCTAGTTGCGGTGATACATTTGCGCCGACAAATTTGAGCGACGATCCGGGCTTTGATCGAGCCGTACCGTTCCTGATTTGTCTCGCGCCTTCAGATCCTCCTTCACGCTTCGACAAGAAGCAAAATATTAAGCAATCGTTCCGACGGAGCTAAATTACTACAGGATAAAGAACGAATAGGAAATTTGGATTTCGAAACAAAAAAGAGAGGGGTGCAACACGAGGACTTCCCAGGGGGTCACCCATCCTAGTACTACTCTCGCCCAAGCACGCTTAACTTCGGAGTTCTGATGGGATCCGGTGCATTAGTGCTGGTATGATCGCACCCGCCATGTTCCTTTCGCTTTATTCTTTTAAACTACCCCGTCCTGCGAAGCAGTGTGGCTTTTCTAGACCGAAATTCATTTTAAGCGTCAATTCAAGCATTTTCCTCTTATCCTTTTATTTATTTACTTTATATATTTTTTTGTTATTGATTTGCACCCTGTTTTTTTCCCTCATCCCGCAACTCTAAATTATCATGAAATCAATCCTTCACGCTTGCAGTTAGGGGTGGCAATTCGGGTCCAAATCAGGTTGGCGGGTCGGGTTCGGGTCAACAGACCCGCCAGAAAATCTGTTGACCCGAACCCCGACCCGCCAACCCGTGACGGGTCAGGTATGCTGACCCGAACCCGAAAATTTCAGGTTTACGGGGCGGCGGGTCGATCCGAAATGACCCGAAACTTAATTTTAATTTATTAATTTATCACTGTAATTTCTAATAAAATCAATTTCTCACAAAACTAATTACATAATCAAGTAATAAAAATTTAAATAAATGATTCCAAATCAAATCTAAAATAAATTAAACACCGTAAAAGTGTTTTATCCCAAGCAAAATATAAAATAAATTAAAACAATACAAAAGTGAAAAATAATATAATATATTATTTGTCCAAGTATAATAATTTCAACTTCACACAAATTAAATAAATTCGTTTAGGATTAAGTAATTAATGCCTTTGAAAAAAAGAATAACTTAGTTTAGTTAGATAAAATTATTTTTATGTTTATTAAATTATTTTTAATTCGTAAACGGGTCATATCGGGTCATATCAGGTCACCACGGGTTGACCCGAAATCGACCGGTTTTCTTTTCGGGTTCATCGGGTCCAACCCGATTCTGACCCGAATTCCCGAAACCTCAACCCAAACCCATTAATTTCGTGTTAGGTTCGTGTCGTGTTTTCAGGTCGTGTCGAAAATTGCCACCCCTAGTTGCGGTGATACATTTGCGCCGACAAATTTGAGCGACGATCCGGGCTTTGATCGAGCCGTACCGTTCCTGATTTGTCTCGTGCCTTCAGATCCTCCTTCACGCTTCGACAAGAAGCAAAATATTAAGCAATCGTTCCGACGGAGCTAAATTACTACAGGATAAAGAACGAATAGGAAATTTGGATTTCGAAACAAAAAAGAGAGGGGTGCAACACGAGGACTTCCCAGGGGGTCACCCATCCTAGTACTACTCTCGCCCAAGCACGCTTAACTTCGGAGTTCTGATGGGATCCGGTGCATTAGTGCTGGTATGATCGCACCCGCCATGTTCCTTTCGCTTTATTCTTTTAAACTACCCCGTCCTGCGAAGCAGTGTGGCTTTTCTAGACCGAAATTCATTTTAAGCGTCAATTCAAGCATTTTCCTCTTATCCTTTTATTTATTTACTTTATATATTTTTTTGTTATTGATTTGCACCCTGTTTTTTTCCCTCATCCCGCAACTCTAAATTATCATGAAATCAATCCTTCACGCTTGCAGTTAGGGGTGGCAATTCGGGTCCAAATCAGGTTGGCGGGTCGGGTTCGGGTCAACAGACCCGCCAGAAAATCTGTTGACCCGAACCCCGACCCGCCAACCCGTGACGGGTCAGGTATGCTGACCCGAACCCGAAAATTTCAGGTTTACGGGGCGGCGGGTCGACCAGAAATGACCCGAAACTTAATTTTAATTTATTAATTTATCACTGTAATTTCTAATAAAATCAATTTCTCACAAAACTAATTACATAATCAAGTAATAAAAATTTAAATAAATGATTCCAAATCAAATCTAAAATAAATTAAACACCGTAAAAGTGTTTTATCCCAAGCAAAATATAAAATAAATTAAAACAATACAAAAGTGAAAAATAATATAATATATTATTTGTCCAAGTATAATAATTTCAACTTCACACAAATTAAATAAATTCGTTTAGGATTAAGTAATTAATGCCTTTGAAAAAAAGAATAACTTAGTTTAGTTAGATAAAATTATTTTTATGTTTATTAAATTATTTTTAATTCGTAAACGGGTCATATCGGGTCATATCAGGTCACCACGGGTTGACCCGAAATCGACCGGTTTTCTTTTCGGGTTCATCGGGTCCAACCCGATTCTGACCCGAATTCCCGAAACCTCAACCCAAACCCATTAATTTCGTGTTAGGTTCGTGTCGTGTTTTCAGGTCGTGTCGAAAATTGCCACCCCTAGTTGCGGTGATACATTTGCGCCGACAAATTTGAGCGACGATCCGGGCTTTGATCGAGCCGTACCGTTCCTGATTTGTCTCGCGCCTTCAGATCCTCCTTCACGCTTCGACAAGAAGCAAAATATTAAGCAATCGTTCCGACGGAGCTAAATTACTACAGGATAAAGAACGAATAGGAAATTTGGATTTCGAAACAAAAAAGAGAGGGGTGCAACACGAGAACTTCCCAGGGGGTCACCCATCCTAGTACTACTCTCGCCCAAGCACGCTTAACTTCGGAGTTCTGATGGGATCCGGTGCATTAGTGCTGGTATGATCGCACCCGCCATGTTCCTTTCGCTTTATTCTTTTAAACTACCCCGTCCTGCGAAGCAGTGTGGCTTTTCTAGACCGAAATTCATTTTAAGCGTCAATTCAAGCATTTTCCTCTTATCCTTTTATTTATTTACTTTATATTTTTTTTTGTTATTGATTTGCACCCTGTTTTTTTCCCTCATCCCGCAACTCTAAATTATCATGAAATCAATCCTTCACGCTTGCAGTTAGGGGTGGCAATTCGGGTCCAAATCAGGTTGGCGGGTCGGGTTCGGGTCAACAGACCCGCCAGAAAATCTGTTGACCCGAACCCCGACCCGCCAACCCGTGACGGGTCAGGTATGCTGACCCGAACCCGAAAATTTCAGGTTTACGGGGCGGCGGGTCGACCCGAAATGACCCGAAACTTAATTTTAATTTATTAATTTATCACTGTAATTTCTAATAAAATCAATTTCTCACAAAACTAATTACATAATCAAGTAATAAAAATTTAAATAAATGATTCCAAATCAAATCTAAAAAATTAAACACCGTAAAAGTGTTTTATCCCAAGCAAAATATAAAATAAATTAAAACAATACAAAAGTGAAAAATAATATAATATATTATTTGTCCAAGTATAATAATTTCAACTTCACACAAATTAAATAAATTCGTTTAGGATTAAGTAATTAATGCCTTTGAAAAAAAGAATAACTTAGTTTAGTTAGATAAAATTATTTTTATGTTTATTAAATTATTTTTAATTCGTAAACGGGTCATATCAGGTCACCACGGGTTGACCCGAAATCGACCGGTTTTCTTTTCGGGTTCATCGGGTCCAACCCGATTCTGACCCGAATTCCCGAAACCTCAACCCAAACCCATTAATTTCGTGTTAGGTTCGTGTCGTGTTTTCAGGTCGTGTCGAAAATTGCCACCCCTAGTTGCGGTGATACATTTGCGCCGGCAAATTTGAGCGACGATCCGGGCTTTGATCGAGCCGTACCGTTCCTGATTTGTCTCGCGCCTTCAGATCCTCCTTCACGCTTCGACAAGAAGCAAAATATTAAGCAATCGTTCCGACGGAGCTAAATTACTACAGGATAAAGAACGAATAGGAAATTTGGATTTCGAAACAAAAAAGAGAGGGGTGCAACACGAGGACTTCCCAGGGGGTCACCCATCCTAGTACTACTCTCGCCCAAGCACGCTTAACTTCGGAGTTCTGATGGGATCCGGTGCATTAGTGCTGGTATGATCGCACCCGCCATGTTCCTTTCGCTTTATTCTTTTAAACTACCCCGTCCTGCGAAGCAGTGTGGCTTTTCTAGACCGAAATTCATTTTAAGCGTCAATTCAAGCATTTTCCTCTTATCCTTTTATTTATTTACTTTATATTTTTTTTTGTTATTGATTTGCACCCTGTTTTTTTCCCTCATCCCGCAACTCTAAATTATCATGAAATCAATCCTTCACGCTTGCAGTTAGGGGTGGCAATTCGGGTCCAAATCAGGTTGGCGGGTCGGGTTCGGGTCAACAGACCCGCCAGAAAATCTGTTGACCCGAACCCCGACCCGCCAACCCGTGACGGGTCAGGTATGCTGACCCGAACCCGAAAATTTCAGGTTTACGGGGCGGCGGGTCGACCCGAAATGACCCGAAACTTAATTTTAATTTATTAATTTATCACTGTAATTTCTAATAAAATCAATTTCTCACAAAACTAATTACATAATCAAGTAATAAAAATTTAAATAAATGATTCCAAATCAAATCTAAAAAATTAAACACCGTAAAAGTGTTTTATCCCAAGCAAAATATAAAATAAATTAAAACAATACAAAAGTGAAAAATAATATAATATATTATTTGTCCAAGTATAATAATTTCAACTTCACACAAATTAAATAAATTCGTTTAGGATTAAGTAATTAATGCCTTTGAAAAAAAGAATAACTTAGTTTAGTTAGATAAAATTATTTTTATGTTTATTAAATTATTTTTAATTCGTAAACGGGTCATATCAGGTCACCACGGGTTGACCCGAAATCGACCGGTTTTCTTTTCGGGTTCATCGGGTCCAACCCGATTCTGACCCGAATTCCCGAAACCTCAACCCAAACCCATTAATTTCGTGTTAGGTTCGTGTCGTGTTTTCAGGTCGTGTCGAAAATTGCCACCCCTAGTTGCGGTGATACATTTGCGCCGACAAATTTGAGCGACGATCCGGGCTTTGATCGAGCCGTACCGTTCCTGATTTGTCTCGCGCCTTCAGATCCTCCTTCACGCTTCGACAAGAAGCAAAATATTAAGCAATCGTTCCGACGGAGCTAAATTACTACAGGATAAAGAACGAATAGGAAATTTGGATTTCGAAACAAAAAAGAGAGGGGTGCAACACGAGGACTTCCCAGGGGGTCACCCATCCTAGTACTACTCTCGCCCAAGCACGCTTAACTTCGGAGTTCTGATGGGATCCGGTGCATTAGTGCTGGTATGATCGCACCCGCCATGTTCCTTTCGCTTTATTCTTTTAAACTACCCCGTCCTGCGAAGCAGTGTGGCTTTTCTAGACCGAAATTCATTTTAAGCGTCAATTCAAGCATTTTCCTCTTATCCTTTTATTTATTTACTTTATATTTTTTTTTGTTATTGATTTGCACCCTGTTTTTTTCCCTCATCCCGCAACTCTAAATTATCATGAAATCAATCCTTCACGCTTGCAGTTAGGGGTGGCAATTCGGGTCCAAATCAGGTTGGCGGGTCGGGTTCGGGTCAACAGACCCGCCAGAAAATCTGTTGACCCGAACCCCGACCCGCCAACCCGTGACGGGTCAGGTATGCTGACCCGAACCCGAAAATTTCAGGTTTACGGGGCGGCGGGTCGACCCGAAATGACCCGAAACTTAATTTTAATTTATTAATTTATCACTGTAATTTCTAATAAAATCAATTTCTCACAAAACTAATTACATAATCAAGTAATAAAAATTTAAATAAATGATTCCAAATCAAATCTAAAATAAATTAAACACCGTAAAAGTGTTTTATCCCAAGCAAAATATAAAATAAATTAAAACAATACAAAAGTGAAAAATAATATAATATATTATTTGTCCAAGTATAATAATTTCAACTTCACACAAATTAAATAAATTCGTTTAGGATTAAGTAATTAATGCCTTTGAAAAAAAGAATAACTTAGTTTAGTTAGATAAAATTATTTTTATGTTTATTAAATTATTTTTAATTCGTAAACGGGTCATATCGGGTCATATCAGGTCACCACGGGTTGACCCGAAATCGACCGGTTTTCTTTTCGGGTTCATCGGGTCCAACCCGATTCTGACCCGAATTCCCGAAACCTCAACCCAAACCCATTAATTTCGTGTTAGGTTCGTGTCGTGTCGAAAATTGCCACCCCTAGTTGCGGTGATACATTTGCGCCGACAAATTTGAGCGACGATCCGGGCTTTGATCGAGCCGTACCGTTCCTGATTTGTCTCGCGCCTTCAGATCCTCCTTCACGCTTCGACAAGAAGCAAAATATTAAGCAATCGTTCCGACGGAGCTAAATTACTACAGGATAAAGAACGAATAGGAAATTTGGATTTCGAAACAAAAAAGAGAGGGGTGCAACACGAGGACTTCCCAGGGGGTCACCCATCCTAGTACTACTCTCGCCCAAGCACGCTTAACTTCGGAGTTCTGATGGGATCCGGTGCATTAGTGCTGGTATGATCGCACCCGCCATGTTCCTTTCGCTTTATTCTTTTAAACTACCCCGTCCTGCGAAGCAGTGTGGCTTTTCTAGACCGAAATTCATTTTAAGCGTCAATTCAAGCATTTTCCTCTTATCCTTTTATTTATTTACTTTATATTTTTTTTTGTTATTGATTTGCACCCTGTTTTTTTCCCTCATCCCGCAACTCTAAATTATCATGAAATCAATCCTTCACGCTTGCAGTTAGGGGTGGCAATTCGGGTCCAAATCAGGTTGGCGGGTCGGGTTCGGGTCAACAGACCCGCCAGAAAATCTGTTGACCCGAACCCCGACCCGCCAACCCGTGACGGGTCAGGTATGCTGACCCGAACCCGAAAATTTCAGGTTTACGGGGCGGCGGGTCGATCCGAAATGACCCGAAACTTAATTTTAATTTATTAATTTATCACTGTAATTTCTAATAAAATCAATTTCTCACAAAACTAATTACATAATCAAGTAATAAAAATTTAAATAAATGATTCCAAATCAAATCTAAAATAAATTAAACACCGTAAAAGTGTTTTATCCCAAGCAAAATATAAAATAAATTAAAACAATACAAAAGTGAAAAATAATATAATATATTATTTGTCCAAGTATAATAATTTCAACTTCACACAAATTAAATAAATTCGTTTAGGATTAAGTAATTAATGCCTTTGAAAAAAAGAATAACTTAGTTTAGTTAGATAAAATTATTTTTATGTTTATTAAATTATTTTTAATTCGTAAACGGGTCATATCGGGTCATATCAGGTCACCACGGGTTGACCCGAAATCGACCGGTTTTCTTTTCGGGTTCATCGGGTCCAACCCGATTCTGACCCGAATTCCCGAAACCTCAACCCAAACCCATTAATTTCGTGTTAGGTTCGTGTCGTGTTTTCAGGTCGTGTCGAAAATTGCCACCCCTAGTTGCGGTGATACATTTGCGCCGACAAATTTGAGCGACGATCCGGGCTTTGATCGAGCCGTACCGTTCCTGATTTGTCTCGTGCCTTCAGATCCTCCTTCACGCTTCGACAAGAAGCAAAATATTAAGCAATCGTTCCGACGGAGCTAAATTACTACAGGATAAAGAACGAATAGGAAATTTGGATTTCGAAACAAAAAAGAGAGGGGTGCAACACGAGGACTTCCCAGGGGGTCACCCATCCTAGTACTACTCTCGCCCAAGCACGCTTAACTTCGGAGTTCTGATGGGATCCGGTGCATTAGTGCTGGTATGATCGCACCCGCCATGTTCCTTTCGCTTTATTCTTTTAAACTACCCCGTCCTGCGAAGCAGTGTGGCTTTTCTAGACCGAAATTCATTTTAAGCGTCAATTCAAGCATTTTCCTCTTATCCTTTTATTTATTTACTTTATATATTTTTTTGTTATTGATTTGCACCCTGTTTTTTTCCCTCATCCCGCAACTCTAAATTATCATGAAATCAATCCTTCACGCTTGCAGTTAGGGGTGGCAATTCGGGTCCAAATCAGGTTGGCGGGTCGGGTTCGGGTCAACAGACCCGCCAGAAAATCTGTTGACCCGAACCCCGACCCGCCAACCCGTGACGGGTCAGGTATGCTGACCCGAACCCGAAAATTTCAGGTTTACGGGGCGGCGGGTCGACCAGAAATGACCCGAAACTTAATTTTAATTTATTAATTTATCACTGTAATTTCTAATAAAATCAATTTCTCACAAAACTAATTACATAATCAAGTAATAAAAATTTAAATAAATGATTCCAAATCAAATCTAAAATAAATTAAACACCGTAAAAGTGTTTTATCCCAAGCAAAATATAAAATAAATTAAAACAATACAAAAGTGAAAAATAATATAATATATTATTTGTCCAAGTATAATAATTTCAACTTCACACAAATTAAATAAATTCGTTTAGGATTAAGTAATTAATGCCTTTGAAAAAAAGAATAACTTAGTTTAGTTAGATAAAATTATTTTTATGTTTATTAAATTATTTTTAATTCGTAAACGGGTCATATCGGGTCATATCAGGTCACCACGGGTTGACCCGAAATCGACCGGTTTTCTTTTCGGGTTCATCGGGTCCAACCCGATTCTGACCCGAATTCCCGAAACCTCAACCCAAACCCATTAATTTCGTGTTAGGTTCGTGTCGTGTTTTCAGGTCGTGTCGAAAATTGCCACCCCTAGTTGCGGTGATACATTTGCGCCGACAAATTTGAGCGACGATCCGGGCTTTGATCGAGCCGTACCGTTCCTGATTTGTCTCGCGCCTTCAGATCCTCCTTCACGCTTCGACAAGAAGCAAAATATTAAGCAATCGTTCCGACGGAGCTAAATTACTACAGGATAAAGAACGAATAGGAAATTTGGATTTCGAAACAAAAAAGAGAGGGGTGCAACACGAGGACTTCCCAGGGGGTCACCCATCCTAGTACTACTCTCGCCCAAGCACGCTTAACTTCGGAGTTCTGATGGGATCCGGTGCATTAGTGCTGGTATGATCGCACCCGCCATGTTCCTTTCGCTTTATTCTTTTAAACTACCCCGTCCTGCGAAGCAGTGTGGCTTTTCTAGACCGAAATTCATTTTAAGCGTCAATTCAAGCATTTTCCTCTTATCCTTTTATTTATTTACTTTATATTTTTTTTTGTTATTGATTTGCACCCTGTTTTTTTCCCTCATCCCGCAACTCTAAATTATCATGAAATCAATCCTTCACGCTTGCAGTTAGGGGTGGCAATTCGGGTCCAAATCAGGTTGGCGGGTCGGGTTCGGGTCAACAGACCCGCCAGAAAATCTGTTGACCCGAACCCCGACCCGCCAACCCGTGACGGGTCAGGTATGCTGACCCGAACCCGAAAATTTCAGGTTTACGGGGCGGCGGGTCGACCCGAAATGACCCGAAACTTAATTTTAATTTATTAATTTATCACTGTAATTTCTAATAAAATCAATTTCTCACAAAACTAATTACATAATCAAGTAATAAAAATTTAAATAAATGATTCCAAATCAAATCTAAAAAATTAAACACCGTAAAAGTGTTTTATCCCAAGCAAAATATAAAATAAATTAAAACAATACAAAAGTGAAAAATAATATAATATATTATTTGTCCAAGTATAATAATTTCAACTTCACACAAATTAAATAAATTCGTTTAGGATTAAGTAATTAATGCCTTTGAAAAAAAGAATAACTTAGTTTAGTTAGATAAAATTATTTTTATGTTTATTAAATTATTTTTAATTCGTAAACGGGTCATATCAGGTCACCACGGGTTGACCCGAAATCGACCGGTTTTCTTTTCGGGTTCATCGGGTCCAACCCGATTCTGACCCGAATTCCCGAAACCTCAACCCAAACCCATTAATTTCGTGTTAGGTTCGTGTCGTGTTTTCAGGTCGTGTCGAAAATTGCCACCCCTAGTTGCGGTGATACATTTGCGCCGGCAAATTTGAGCGACGATCCGGGCTTTGATCGAGCCGTACCGTTCCTGATTTGTCTCGCGCCTTCAGATCCTCCTTCACGCTTCGACAAGAAGCAAAATATTAAGCAATCGTTCCGACGGAGCTAAATTACTACAGGATAAAGAACGAATAGGAAATTTGGATTTCGAAACAAAAAAGAGAGGGGTGCAACACGAGGACTTCCCAGGGGGTCACCCATCCTAGTACTACTCTCGCCCAAGCACGCTTAACTTCGGAGTTCTGATGGGATCCGGTGCATTAGTGCTGGTATGATCGCACCCGCCATGTTCCTTTCGCTTTATTCTTTTAAACTACCCCGTCCTGCGAAGCAGTGTGGCTTTTCTAGACCGAAATTCATTTTAAGCGTCAATTCAAGCATTTTCCTCTTATCCTTTTATTTATTTACTTTATATTTTTTTTTGTTATTGATTTGCACCCTGTTTTTTTCCCTCATCCCGCAACTCTAAATTATCATGAAATCAATCCTTCACGCTTGCAGTTAGGGGTGGCAATTCGGGTCCAAATCAGGTTGGCGGGTCGGGTTCGGGTCAACAGACCCGCCAGAAAATCTGTTGACCCGAACCCCGACCCGCCAACCCGTGACGGGTCAGGTATGCTGACCCGAACCCGAAAATTTCAGGTTTACGGGGCGGCGGGTCGACCCGAAATGACCCGAAACTTAATTTTAATTTATTAATTTATCACTGTAATTTCTAATAAAATCAATTTCTCACAAAACTAATTACATAATCAAGTAATAAAAATTTAAATAAATGATTCCAAATCAAATCTAAAAAATTAAACACCGTAAAAGTGTTTTATCCCAAGCAAAATATAAAATAAATTAAAACAATACAAAAGTGAAAAATAATATAATATATTATTTGTCCAAGTATAATAATTTCAACTTCACACAAATTAAATAAATTCGTTTAGGATTAAGTAATTAATGCCTTTGAAAAAAAGAATAACTTAGTTTAGTTAGATAAAATTATTTTTATGTTTATTAAATTATTTTTAATTCGTAAACGGGTCATATCAGGTCACCACGGGTTGACCCGAAATCGACCGGTTTTCTTTTCGGGTTCATCGGGTCCAACCCGATTCTGACCCGAATTCCCGAAACCTCAACCCAAACCCATTAATTTCGTGTTAGGTTCGTGTCGTGTTTTCAGGTCGTGTCGAAAATTGCCACCCCTAGTTGCGGTGATACATTTGCGCCGACAAATTTGAGCGACGATCCGGGCTTTGATCGAGCCGTACCGTTCCTGATTTGTCTCGCGCCTTCAGATCCTCCTTCACGCTTCGACAAGAAGCAAAATATTAAGCAATCGTTCCGACGGAGCTAAATTACTACAGGATAAAGAACGAATAGGAAATTTGGATTTCGAAACAAAAAAGAGAGGGGTGCAACACGAGGACTTCCCAGGGGGTCACCCATCCTAGTACTACTCTCGCCCAAGCACGCTTAACTTCGGAGTTCTGATGGGATCCGGTGCATTAGTGCTGGTATGATCGCACCCGCCATGTTCCTTTCGCTTTATTCTTTTAAACTACCCCGTCCTGCGAAGCAGTGTGGCTTTTCTAGACCGAAATTCATTTTAAGCGTCAATTCAAGCATTTTCCTCTTATCCTTTTATTTATTTACTTTATATTTTTTTTTGTTATTGATTTGCACCCTGTTTTTTTCCCTCATCCCGCAACTCTAAATTATCATGAAATCAATCCTTCACGCTTGCAGTTAGGGGTGGCAATTCGGGTCCAAATCAGGTTGGCGGGTCGGGTTCGGGTCAACAGACCCGCCAGAAAATCTGTTGACCCGAACCCCGACCCGCCAACCCGTGACGGGTCAGGTATGCTGACCCGAACCCGAAAATTTCAGGTTTACGGGGCGGCGGGTCGACCCGAAATGACCCGAAACTTAATTTTAATTTATTAATTTATCACTGTAATTTCTAATAAAATCAATTTCTCACAAAACTAATTACATAATCAAGTAATAAAAATTTAAATAAATGATTCCAAATCAAATCTAAAATAAATTAAACACCGTAAAAGTGTTTTATCCCAAGCAAAATATAAAATAAATTAAAACAATACAAAAGTGAAAAATAATATAATATATTATTTGTCCAAGTATAATAATTTCAACTTCACACAAATTAAATAAATTCGTTTAGGATTAAGTAATTAATGCCTTTGAAAAAAAGAATAACTTAGTTTAGTTAGATAAAATTATTTTTATGTTTATTAAATTATTTTTAATTCGTAAACGGGTCATATCGGGTCATATCAGGTCACCACGGGTTGACCCGAAATCGACCGGTTTTCTTTTCGGGTTCATCGGGTCCAACCCGATTCTGACCCGAATTCCCGAAACCTCAACCCAAACCCATTAATTTCGTGTTAGGTTCGTGTCGTGTCGAAAATTGCCACCCCTAGTTGCGGTGATACATTTGCGCCGACAAATTTGAGCGACGATCCGGGCTTTGATCGAGCCGTACCGTTCCTGATTTGTCTCGCGCCTTCAGATCCTCCTTCACGCTTCGACAAGAAGCAAAATATTAAGCAATCGTTCCGACGGAGCTAAATTACTACAGGATAAAGAACGAATAGGAAATTTGGATTTCGAAACAAAAAAGAGAGGGGTGCAACACGAGGACTTCCCAGGGGGTCACCCATCCTAGTACTACTCTCGCCCAAGCACGCTTAACTTCGGAGTTCTGATGGGATCCGGTGCATTAGTGCTGGTATGATCGCACCCGCCATGTTCCTTTCGCTTTATTCTTTTAAACTACCCCGTCCTGCGAAGCAGTGTGGCTTTTCTAGACCGAAATTCATTTTAAGCGTCAATTCAAGCATTTTCCTCTTATCCTTTTATTTATTTACTTTATATTTTTTTTTGTTATTGATTTGCACCCTGTTTTTTTCCCTCATCCCGCAACTCTAAATTATCATGAAATCAATCCTTCACGCTTGCAGTTAGGGGTGGCAATTCGGGTCCAAATCAGGTTGGCGGGTCGGGTTCGGGTCAACAGACCCGCCAGAAAATCTGTTGACCCGAACCCCGACCCGCCAACCCGTGACGGGTCAGGTATGCTGACCCGAACCCGAAAATTTCAGGTTTACGGGGCGGCGGGTCGACCCGAAATGACCCGAAACTTAATTTTAATTTATTAATTTATCACTGTAATTTCTAATAAAATCAATTTCTCACAAAACTAATTACATAATCAAGTAATAAAAATTTAAATAAATGATTCCAAATCAAATCTAAAATAAATTAAACACCGTAAAAGTGTTTTATCCCAAGCAAAATATAAAATAAATTAAAACAATACAAAAGTGAAAAATAATATAATATATTATTTGTCCAAGTATAATAATTTCAACTTCACACAAATTAAATAAATTCGTTTAGGATTAAGTAATTAATGCCTTTGAAAAAAAGAATAACTTAGTTTAGTTAGATAAAATTATTTTTATGTTTATTAAATTATTTTTAATTCGTAAACGGGTCATATCGGGTCATATCAGGTCACCACGGGTTGACCCGAAATCGACCGCTTTCTTTTCGGGTTCATCGGGTCCAACCCGATTCTGACCCGAATTCCCGAAACCTCAACCCAAACCCATTAATTTCGTGTTAGGTTCGTGTCGTGTTTTCAGGTCGTGTCGAAAATTGCCACCCCTAGTTGCGGTGATACATTTGCGCCGACAAATTTGAGCGACGATCCGGGCTTTGATCGAGCCGTACCGTTCCTGATTTGTCTCGCGCCTTCAGATCCTCCTTCACGCTTCGACAAGAAGCAAAATATTAAGCAATCGTTCCGACGGAGCTAAATTACTACAGGATAAAGAACGAATAGGAAATTTGGATTTCGAAACAAAAAAGAGAGGGGTGCAACACGAGGACTTCCCAGGGGGTCACCCATCCTAGTACTACTCTCGCCCAAGCACGCTTAACTTCGGAGTTCTGATGGGATCCGGTGCATTAGTGCTGGTATGATCGCACCCGCCATGTTCCTTTCGCTTTATTCTTTTAAACTACCCCGTCCTGCGAAGCAGTGTGGCTTTTCTAGACCGAAATTCATTTTAAGCGTCAATTCAAGCATTTTCCTCTTATCCTTTTATTTATTTACTTTATATTTTTTTTTGTTATTGATTTGCACCCTGTTTTTTTCCCTCATCCCGCAACTCTAAATTATCATGAAATCAATCCTTCACGCTTGCAGTTAGGGGTGGCAATTCGGGTCCAAATCAGGTTGGCGGGTCGGGTTCGGGTCAACAGACCCGCCAGAAAATCTGTTGACCCGAACCCCGACCCGCCAACCCGTGACGGGTCAGGTATGCTGACCCGAACCCGAAAATTTCAGGTTTACGGGGCGGCGGGTCGACCCGAAATGACCCGAAACTTAATTTTAATTTATTAATTTATCACTGTAATTTCTAATAAAATCAATTTCTCACAAAACTAATTACATAATCAAGTAATAAAAATTTAAATAAATGATTCCAAATCAAATCTAAAATAAATTAAACACCGTAAAAGTGTTTTATCCCAAGCAAAATATAAAATAAATTAAAACAATACAAAAGTGAAAAATAATATAATATATTATTTGTCCAAGTATAATAATTTCAACTTCACACAAATTAAATAAATTCGTTTAGGATTAAGTAATTAATGCCTTTGAAAAAAAGAATAACTTAGTTTAGTTAGATAAAATTATTTTTATGTTTATTAAATTATTTTTAATTCGTAAACGGGTCATATCGGGTCATATCAGGTCACCACGGGTTGACCCGAAATCGACCGGTTTTCTTTTCGGGTTCATCGGGTCCAACCCGATTCTGACCCGAATTCCCGAAACCTCAACCCAAACCCATTAATTTCGTGTTAGGTTCGTGTCGTGTTTTCAGGTCGTGTCGAAAATTGCCACCCCTAGTTGCGGTGATACATTTGCGCCGACAAATTTGAGCGACGATCCGGGCTTTGATCGAGCCGTACCGTTCCTGATTTGTCTCGCGCCTTCAGATCCTCCTTCACGCTTCGACAAGAAGCAAAATATTAAGCAATCGTTCCGACGGAGCTAAATTACTACAGGATAAAGAACGAATAGGAAATTTGGATTTCGAAACAAAAAAGAGAGGGGTGCAACACGAGGACTTCCCAGGGGGTCACCCATCCTAGTACTACTCTCGCCCAAGCACGCTTAACTTCGGAGTTCTGATGGGATCCGGTGCATTAGTGCTGGTATGATCGCACCCGCCATGTTCCTTTCGCTTTATTCTTTTAAACTACCCCGTCCTGCGAAGCAGTGTGGCTTTTCTAGACCGAAATTCATTTTAAGCGTCAATTCAAGCATTTTCCTCTTATCCTTTTATTTATTTACTTTATATTTTTTTTTGTTATTGATTTGCACCCTGTTTTTTTCCCTCATCCCGCAACTCTAAATTATCATGAAATCAATCCTTCACGCTTGCAGTTAGGGGTGGCAATTCGGGTCCAAATCAGGTTGGCGGGTCGGGTTCGGGTCAACAGACCCGCCAGAAAATCTGTTGACCCGAACCCCGACCCGCCAACCCGTGACGGGTCAGGTATGCTGACCCGAACCCGAAAATTTCAGGTTTACGGGGCGGCGGGTCGACCCGAAATGACCCGAAACTTAATTTTAATTTATTAATTTATCACTGTAATTTCTAATAAAATCAATTTCTCACAAAACTAATTACATAATCAAGTAATAAAAATTTAAATAAATGATTCCAAATCAAATCTAAAATAAATTAAACACCGTAAAAGTGTTTTATCCCAAGCAAAATATAAAATAAATTAAAACAATACAAAAGTGAAAAATAATATAATATATTATTTGTCCAAGTATAATAATTTCAACTTCACACAAATTAAATAAATTCGTTTAGGATTAAGTAATTAATGCCTTTGAAAAAAAGAATAACTTAGTTTAGTTAGATAAAATTATTTTTATGTTTATTAAATTATTTTTAATTCGTAAACGGGTCATATCAGGTCACCACGGGTTGACCCGAAATCGACCGGTTTTCTTTTCGGGTTCATCGGGTCCAACCCGATTCTGACCCGAATTCCCGAAACCTCAACCCAAACCCATTAATTTCGTGTTAGGTTCGTGTCGTGTTTTCAGGTCGTGTCGAAAATTGCCACCCCTAGTTGCGGTGATACATTTGCGCCGACAAATTTGAGCGACGATCCGGGCTTTGATCGAGCCGTACCGTTCCTGATTTGTCTCGCGCCTTCAGATCCTCCTTCACGCTTCGACAAGAAGCAAAATATTAAGCAATCGTTCCGACGGAGCTAAATTACTACAGGATAAAGAACGAATAGGAAATTTGGATTTCGAAACAAAAAAGAGAGGGGTGCAACACGAGGACTTCCCAGGGGGTCACCCATCCTAGTACTACTCTCGCCCAAGCACGCTTAACTTCGGAGTTCTGATGGGATCCGGTGCATTAGTGCTGGTATGATCGCACCCGCCATGTTCCTTTCGCTTTATTCTTTTAAACTACCCCGTCCTGCGAAGCAGTGTGGCTTTTCTAGACCGAAATTCATTTTAAGCGTCAATTCAAGCATTTTCCTCTTATCCTTTTATTTATTTACTTTATATTTTTTTTTGTTATTGATTTGCACCCTGTTTTTTTCCCTCATCCCGCAACTCTAAATTATCATGAAATCAATCCTTCACGCTTGCAGTTAGGGGTGGCAATTCGGGTCCAAATCAGGTTGGCGGGTCGGGTTCGGGTCAACAGACCCGCCAGAAAATCTGTTGACCCGAACCCCGACCCGCCAACCCGTGACGGGTCAGGTATGCTGACCCGAACCCGAAAATTTCAGGTTTACGGGGCGGCGGGTCGACCCGAAATGACCCGAAACTTAATTTTAATTTATTAATTTATCACTGTAATTTCTAATAAAATCAATTTCTCACAAAACTAATTACATAATCAAGTAATAAAAATTTAAATAAATGATTCCAAATCAAATCTAAAAAATTAAACACCGTAAAAGTGTTTTATCCCAAGCAAAATATAAAATAAATTAAAACAATACAAAAGTGAAAAATAATATAATATATTATTTGTCCAAGTATAATAATTTCAACTTCACACAAATTAAATAAATTCGTTTAGGATTAAGTAATTAATGCCTTTGAAAAAAAGAATAACTTAGTTTAGTTAGATAAAATTATTTTTATGTTTATTAAATTATTTTTAATTCGTAAACGGGTCATATCAGGTCACCACGGGTTGACCCGAAATCGACCGGTTTTCTTTTCGGGTTCATCGGGTCCAACCCGATTCTGACCCGAATTCCCGAAACCTCAACCCAAACCCATTAATTTCGTGTTAGGTTCGTGTCGTGTTTTCAGGTCGTGTCGAAAATTGCCACCCCTAGTTGCGGTGATACATTTGCGCCGACAAATTTGAGCGACGATCCGGGCTTTGATCGAGCCGTACCGTTCCTGATTTGTCTCGCGCCTTCAGATCCTCCTTCACGCTTCGACAAGAAGCAAAATATTAAGCAATCGTTCCGACGGAGCTAAATTACTACAGGATAAAGAACGAATAGGAAATTTGGATTTCGAAACAAAAAAGAGAGGGGTGCAACACGAGGACTTCCCAGGGGGTCACCCATCCTAGTACTACTCTCGCCCAAGCACGCTTAACTTCGGAGTTCTGATGGGATCCGGTGCATTAGTGCTGGTATGATCGCACCCGCCATGTTCCTTTCGCTTTATTCTTTTAAACTACCCCGTCCTGCGAAGCAGTGTGGCTTTTCTAGACCGAAATTCATTTTAAGCGTCAATTCAAGCATTTTCCTCTTATCCTTTTATTTATTTACTTTATATTTTTTTTTGTTATTGATTTGCACCCTGTTTTTTTCCCTCATCCCGCAACTCTAAATTATCATGAAATCAATCCTTCACGCTTGCAGTTAGGGGTGGCAATTCGGGTCCAAATCAGGTTGGCGGGTCGGGTTCGGGTCAACAGACCCGCCAGAAAATCTGTTGACCCGAACCCCGACCCGCCAACCCGTGACGGGTCAGGTATGCTGACCCGAACCCGAAAATTTCAGGTTTACGGGGCGGCGGGTCGACCCGAAATGACCCGAAACTTAATTTTAATTTATTAATTTATCACTGTAATTTCTAATAAAATCAATTTCTCACAAAACTAATTACATAATCAAGTAATAAAAATTTAAATAAATGATTCCAAATCAAATCTAAAAAATTAAACACCGTAAAAGTGTTTTATCCCAAGCAAAATATAAAATAAATTAAAACAATACAAAAGTGAAAAATAATATAATATATTATTTGTCCAAGTATAATAATTTCAACTTCACACAAATTAAATAAATTCGTTTAGGATTAAGTAATTAATGCCTTTGAAAAAAAGAATAACTTAGTTTAGTTAGATAAAATTATTTTTATGTTTATTAAATTATTTTTAATTCGTAAACGGGTCATATCGGGTCATATCAGGTCACCACGGGTTGACCCGAAATCGATCGGTTTTCTTTTCGGGTTCATCGGGTCCAACCCGATTCTGACCCGAATTCCCGAAACCTCAACCCAAACCCATTAATTTCGTGTTAGGTTCGTGTCGTGTCGAAAATTGCCACCCCTAGTTGCGGTGATACATTTGCGCCGACAAATTTGAGCGACGATCCGGGCTTTGATCGAGCCGTACCGTTCCTGATTTGTCTCGCGCCTTCAGATCCTCCTTCACGCTTCGACAAGAAGCAAAATATTAAGCAATCGTTCCGACGGAGCTAAATTACTACAGGATAAAGAACGAATAGGAAATTTGGATTTCGAAACAAAAAAGAGAGGGGTGCAACACGAGGACTTCCCAGGGGGTCACCCATCCTAGTACTACTCTCGCCCAAGCACGCTTAACTTCGGAGTTCTGATGGGATCCGGTGCATTAGTGCTGGTATGATCGCACCCGCCATGTTCCTTTCGCTTTATTCTTTTAAACTACCCCGTCCTGCGAAGCAGTGTGGCTTTTCTAGACCGAAATTCATTTTAAGCGTCAATTCAAGCATTTTCCTCTTATCCTTTTATTTATTTACTTTATATTTTTTTTTGTTATTGATTTGCACCCTGTTTTTTTCCCTCATCCCGCAACTCTAAATTATCATGAAATCAATCCTTCACGCTTGCAGTTAGGGGTGGCAATTCGGGTCCAAATCAGGTTGGCGGGTCGGGTTCGGGTCAACAGACCCGCCAGAAAATCTGTTGACCCGAACCCCGACCCGCCAACCCGTGACGGGTCAGGTATGCTGACCCGAACCCGAAAATTTCAGGTTTACGGGGCGGCGGGTCGACCCGAAATGACCCGAAACTTAATTTTAATTTATTAATTTATCACTGTAATTTCTAATAAAATCAATTTCTCACAAAACTAATTACATAATCAAGTAATAAAAATTTAAATAAATGATTCCAAATCAAATCTAAAATAAATTAAACACCGTAAAAGTGTTTTATCCCAAGCAAAATATAAAATAAATTAAAACAATACAAAAGTGAAAAATAATATAATATATTATTTGTCCAAGTATAATAATTTCAACTTCACACAAATTAAATAAATTCGTTTAGGATTAAGTAATTAATGCCTTTGAAAAAAAGAATAACTTAGTTTAGTTAGATAAAATTATTTTTATGTTTATTAAATTATTTTTAATTCGTAAACGGGTCATATCGGGTCATATCAGGTCACCACGGGTTGACCCGAAATCGACCGGTTTTCTTTTCGGGTTCATCGGGTCCAACCCGATTCTGACCCGAATTCCCGAAACCTCAACCCAAACCCATTAATTTCGTGTTAGGTTCGTGTCGTGTTTTCAGGTCGTGTCGAAAATTGCCACCCCTAGTTGCGGTGATACATTTGCGCCGACAAATTTGAGCGACGATCCGGGCTTTGATCGAGCCGTACCGTTCCTGATTTGTCTCGCGCCTTCAGATCCTCCTTCACGCTTCGACAAGAAGCAAAATATTAAGCAATCGTTCCGACGGAGCTAAATTACTACAGGATAAAGAACGAATAGGAAATTTGGATTTCGAAACAAAAAAGAGAGGGGTGCAACACGAGGACTTCCCAGGGGGTCACCCATCCTAGTACTACTCTCGCCCAAGCACGCTTAACTTCGGAGTTCTGATGGGATCCGGTGCATTAGTGCTGGTATGATCGCACCCGCCATGTTCCTTTCGCTTTATCATTTCGGGTCGACCCGCCGCCCCGTAAACCTGAAATTTTCGGGTTCGGGTCAGCATACCTGACCCGTCACGGGTTGGCGGGTCGGGGTTCGGGTCAACAGATTTTCTGGCGGGTCTGTTGACCCGAACCCGACCCGCCAACCTGATTTGGACCCGAATTGCCACCCCTGACTGCAAGCGTGAAGGATTGATTTCATGATAATTTAGAGTTGCGGGATGAGGGAAAAAAACAGGGTGCAAATCAATAACAAAAAAATATATAAAGTAAATAAATAAAAGGATAAGAGGAAAATGCTTGAATTGACGCTTAAAATGAATTTCGGTCTAGAAAAGCCACACTGCTTCGCAGGACGGGGTAGTATTATATTATTTTTCACTTTTGTATTGTTTTAATTTATTTTATATTTTGCTTGGGATAAAACACTTTTACGGTGTTTAATTTATTTTAGATTTGATTTGGAATCATTTATTTAAATTTTTATTACTTGATTATGTAATTAGTTTTGTGAGAAATTGATTTTATTAGAAATTACAGTGATAAATTAATAAATTAAAATTAAGTTTCGGGTCATTTCGGGTCGACCCGCCGCCCCGTAAACCTGAAATTTTCGGGTTCGGGTCAGCATACCTGACCCGTCACGGGTTGGCGGGTCGGGGTTCGGGTCAACAGATTTTCTGGCGGGTCTGTTGACCCGAACCCGACCCGCCAACCTGATTTGGACCCGAATTGCCACCCCTGACTGCAAGCGTGAAGGATTGATTTCATGATAATTTAGAGTTGCGGGATGAGGGAAAAAAACAGGGTGCAAATCAATAACAAAAAAAAATATAAAGTAAATAAATAAAAGGATAAGAGGAAAATGCTTGAATTGACGCTTAAAATGAATTTCGGTCTAGAAAAGCCACACTGCTTCGCAGGACGGGGTAGTTTAAAAGAATAACGCGAAAGGAACATGGCGGGTGCGATCATACCAGCACTAATGCACCGGATCCCATCAGAACTCCGAAGTTAAGCGTGCTTGGGCGAGAGTAGTACTAGGATGGGTGACCCCCTGGGACGTCCTCGTGTTGCACCCCTCTCTTTTTTGTTTCGAAATCCAAATTTCCTATTCGTTCTTTATCCTGTAGTAATTTAGCTCCGTCGGAACGATTGCTTAATATTTTGCTTCTTGTCGAAGCGTGAAGGAGGATCTGAAGGCGCGAGACAAATCAGGAACGGTACGGCTCGATCAAAGCCCGGATCGTCGCTCAAATTTGTCGGCGCAAATGTATCACCGCAACTAGGGGTGGCAATTTTCGACACGACACGAACCTAACACGAAATTAATGGGTTTGGGTTGAGGTTTCGGGAATTCGGGTCAGAATCGGGTTGGACCCGATGAACCCGAAAAGAAAACCGGTCGATTTCGGGTCAACCCGTGGTGACCTGATATGACCCGATATGACCCGTTTACGAATTAAAAATAATTTAATAAACATAAAAATAATTTTATCTAACTAAACTAAGTTATTCTTTTTTTCAAAGGCATTAATTACTTAATCCTAAACGAATTTATTTAATTTGTGTGAAGTTGAAATTATTATACTTGGACAAATAATATATTATATTATTTTTCACTTTTGTATTGTTTTAATTTATTTTATATTTTGCTTGGGATAAAACACTTTTACGGTGTTTAATTTATTTTAGATTTGATTTGGAATCATTTATTTAAATTTTTATTACTTGATTATGTAATTAGTTTTGTGAGAAATTGATTTTATTAGAAATTACAGTGATAAATTAATAAATTAAAATTAAGTTTCGGGTCATTTCGGGTCGACCCGCCGCCCCGTAAACCTGAAATTTTCGGGTTCGGGTCAGCATACCTGACCCGTCACGGGTTGGCGGGTCGGGGTTCGGGTCAACAGATTTTCTGGCGGGTCTGTTGACCCGAACCCGACCCGCCAACCTGATTTGGACCCGAATTGCCACCCCTGACTGCAAGCGTGAAGGATTGATTTCATGATAATTTAGAGTTGCGGGATGAGGGAAAAAAACAGGGTGCAAATCAATAACAAAAAAATATATAAAGTAAATAAATAAAAGGATAAGAGGAAAATGCTTGAATTGACGCTTAAAATGAATTTCGGTCTAGAAAAGCCACACTGCTTCGCAGGACGGGGTAGTTTAAAAGAATAACGCGAAAGGAACATGGCGGGTGCGATCATACCAGCACTAATGCACCGGATCCCATCAGAACTCCGAAGTTAAGCGTGCTTGGGCGAGAGTAGTACTAGGATGGGTGACCCCCTGGGACGTCCTCGTGTTGCACCCCTCTCTTTTTTGTTTCGAAATCCAAATTTCCTATTCGTTCTTTATCCTGTAGTAATTTAGCTCCGTCGGAACGATTGCTTAATATTTTGCTTCTTGTCGAAGCGTGAAGGAGGATCTGAAGGCGCGAGACAAATCAGGAACGGTACGGCTCGATCAAAGCCCGGATCGTCGCTCAAATTTGTCGGCGCAAATGTATCACCGCAACTAGGGGTGGCAATTTTCGACACGACACGAACCTAACACGAAATTAATGGGTTTGGGTTGAGGTTTCGGGAATTCGGGTCAGAATCGGGTTGGACCCGATGAACCCGAAAAGAAAACCGGTCGATTTCGGGTCAACCCGTGGTGACCTGATATGACCCGATATGACCCGTTTACGAATTAAAAATAATTTAATAAACATAAAAATAATTTTATCTAACTAAACTAAGTTATTCTTTTTTTCAAAGGCATTAATTACTTAATCCTAAACGAATTTATTTAATTTGTGTGAAGTTGAAATTATTATACTTGGACAAATAATATATTATATTATTTTTCACTTTTGTATTGTTTTAATTTATTTTATATTTTGCTTGGGATAAAACACTTTTACGGTGTTTAATTTATTTTAGATTTGATTTGGAATCATTTATTTAAATTTTTATTACTTGATTATGTAATTAGTTTTGTGAGAAATTGATTTTATTAGAAATTACAGTGATAAATTAATAAATTAAAATTAAGTTTCGGGTCATTTCGGGTCGACCCGCCGCCCCGTAAACCTGAAATTTTCGGGTTCGGGTCAGCATACCTGACCCGTCACGGGTTGGCGGGTCGGGGTTCGGGTCAACAGATTTTCTGGCGGGTCTGTTGACCCGAACCCGACCCGCCAACCTGATTTGGACCCGAATTGCCACCCCTGACTGCAAGCGTGAAGGATTGATTTCATGATAATTTAGAGTTGCGGGATGAGGGAAAAAAACAGGGTGCAAATCAATAACAAAAAAAAATATAAAGTAAATAAATAAAAGGATAAGAGGAAAATGCTTGAATTGACGCTTAAAATGAATTTCGGTCTAGAAAAGCCACACTGCTTCGCAGGACGGGGTAGTTTAAAAGAATAACGCGAAAGGAACATGGCGGGTGCGATCATACCAGCACTAATGCACCGGATCCCATCAGAACTCCGAAGTTAAGCGTGCTTGGGCGAGAGTAGTACTAGGATGGGTGACCCCCTGGGACGTCCTCGTGTTGCACCCCTCTCTTTTTTGTTTCGAAATCCAAATTTCCTATTCGTTCTTTATCCTGTAGTAATTTAGCTCCGTCGGAACGATTGCTTAATATTTTGCTTCTTGTCGAAGCGTGAAGGAGGATCTGAAGGCGCGAGACAAATCAGGAACGGTACGGCTCGATCAAAGCCCGGATCGTCGCTCAAATTTGTCGGCGCAAATGTATCACCGCAACTAGGGGTGGCAATTTTCGACACGACACGAACCTAACACGAAATTAATGGGTTTGGGTTGAGGTTTCGGGAATTCGGGTCAGAATCGGGTTGGACCCGATGAACCCGAAAAGAAAACCGGTCGATTTCGGGTCAACCCGTGGTGACCTGATATGACCCGATATGACCCGTTTACGAATTAAAAATAATTTAATAAACATAAAAATAATTTTATCTAACTAAACTAAGTTATTCTTTTTTTCAAAGGCATTAATTACTTAATCCTAAACGAATTTATTTAATTTGTGTGAAGTTGAAATTATTATACTTGGACAAATAATATATTATATTATTTTTCACTTTTGTATTGTTTTAATTTATTTTATATTTTGCTTGGGATAAAACACTTTTACGGTGTTTAATTTATTTTAGATTTGATTTGGAATCATTTATTTAAATTTTTATTACTTGATTATGTAATTAGTTTTGTGAGAAATTGATTTTATTAGAAATTACAGTGATAAATTAATAAATTAAAATTAAGTTTCGGGTCATTTCGGGTCGACCCGCCGCCCCGTAAACCTGAAATTTTCGGGTTCGGGTCAGCATACCTGACCCGTCACGGGTTGGCGGGTCGGGGTTCGGGTCAACAGATTTTCTGGCGGGTCTGTTGACCCGAACCCGACCCGCCAACCTGATTTGGACCCGAATTGCCACCCCTGACTGCAAGCGTGAAGGATTGATTTCATGATAATTTAGAGTTGCGGGATGAGGGAAAAAAACAGGGTGCAAATCAATAACAAAAAAATATATAAAGTAAATAAATAAAAGGATAAGAGGAAAATGCTTGAATTGACGCTTAAAATGAATTTCGGTCTAGAAAAGCCACACTGCTTCGCAGGACGGGGTAGTTTAAAAGAATAACGCGAAAGGAACATGGCGGGTGCGATCATACCAGCACTAATGCACCGGATCCCATCAGAACTCCGAAGTTAAGCGTGCTTGGGCGAGAGTAGTACTAGGATGGGTGACCCCCTGGGACGTCCTCGTGTTGCACCCCTCTCTTTTTTGTTTCGAAATCCAAATTTCCTATTCGTTCTTTATCCTGTAGTAATTTAGCTCCGTCGGAACGATTGCTTAATATTTTGCTTCTTGTCGAAGCGTGAAGGAGGATCTGAAGGCGCGAGACAAATCAGGAACGGTACGGCTCGATCAAAGCCCGGATCGTCGCTCAAATTTGTCGGCGCAAATGTATCACCGCAACTAGGGGTGGCAATTTTCGACACGACACGAACCTAACACGAAATTAATGGGTTTGGGTTGAGGTTTCGGGAATTCGGGTCAGAATCGGGTTGGACCCGATGAACCCGAAAAGAAAACCGGTCGATTTCGGGTCAACCCGTGGTGACCTGATATGACCCGATATGACCCGTTTACGAATTAAAAATAATTTAATAAACATAAAAATAATTTTATCTAACTAAACTAAGTTATTCTTTTTTTCAAAGGCATTAATTACTTAATCCTAAACGAATTTATTTAATTTGTGTGAAGTTGAAATTATTATACTTGGACAAATAATATATTATATTATTTTTCACTTTTGTATTGTTTTAATTTATTTTATATTTTGCTTGGGATAAAACACTTTTACGGTGTTTAATTTATTTTAGATTTGATTTGGAATCATTTATTTAAATTTTTATTACTTGATTATGTAATTAGTTTTGTGAGAAATTGATTTTATTAGAAATTACAGTGATAAATTAATAAATTAAAATTAAGTTTCGGGTCATTTCGGGTCGACCCGCCGCCCCGTAAACCTGAAATTTTCGGGTTCGGGTCAGCATACCTGACCCGTCACGGGTTGGCGGGTCGGGGTTCGGGTCAACAGATTTTCTGGCGGGTCTGTTGACCCGAACCCGACCCGCCAACCTGATTTGGACCCGAATTGCCACCCCTGACTGCAAGCGTGAAGGATTGATTTCATGATAATTTAGAGTTGCGGGATGAGGGAAAAAAACAGGGTGCAAATCAATAACAAAAAAATATATAAAGTAAATAAATAAAAGGATAAGAGGAAAATGCTTGAATTGACGCTTAAAATGAATTTCGGTCTAGAAAAGCCACACTGCTTCGCAGGACGGGGTAGTTTAAAAGAATAACGCGAAAGGAACATGGCGGGTGCGATCATACCAGCACTAATGCACCGGATCCCATCAGAACTCCGAAGTTAAGCGTGCTTGGGCGAGAGTAGTACTAGGATGGGTGACCCCCTGGGACGTCCTCGTGTTGCACCCCTCTCTTTTTTGTTTCGAAATCCAAATTTCCTATTCGTTCTTTATCCTGTAGTAATTTAGCTCCGTCGGAACGATTGCTTAATATTTTGCTTCTTGTCGAAGCGTGAAGGAGGATCTGAAGGCGCGAGACAAATCAGGAACGGTACGGCTCGATCAAAGCCCGGATCGTCGCTCAAATTTGTCGGCGCAAATGTATCACCGCAACTAGGGGTGGCAATTTTCGACACGACACGAACCTAACACGAAATTAATGGGTTTGGGTTGAGGTTTCGGGAATTCGGGTCAGAATCGGGTTGGACCCGATGAACCCGAAAAGAAAACCGGTCGATTTCGGGTCAACCCGTGGTGACCTGATATGACCCGATATGACCCGTTTACGAATTAAAAATAATTTAATAAACATAAAAATAATTTTATCTAACTAAACTAAGTTATTCTTTTTTTCAAAGGCATTAATTACTTAATCCTAAACGAATTTATTTAATTTGTGTGAAGTTGAAATTATTATACTTGGACAAATAATATATTATATTATTTTTCACTTTTGTATTGTTTTAATTTATTTTATATTTTGCTTGGGATAAAACACTTTTACGGTGTTTAATTTATTTTAGATTTGATTTGGAATCATTTATTTAAATTTTTATTACTTGATTATGTAATTAGTTTTGTGAGAAATTGATTTTATTAGAAATTACAGTGATAAATTAATAAATTAAAATTAAGTTTCGGGTCATTTCGGGTCGACCCGCCGCCCCGTAAACCTGAAATTTTCGGGTTCGGGTCAGCATACCTGACCCGTCACGGGTTGGCGGGTCGGGGTTCGGGTCAACAGATTTTCTGGCGGGTCTGTTGACCCGAACCCGACCCGCCAACCTGATTTGGACCCGAATTGCCACCCCTGACTGCAAGCGTGAAGGATTGATTTCATGATAATTTAGAGTTGCGGGATGAGGGAAAAAAACAGGGTGCAAATCAATAACAAAAAAATATATAAAGTAAATAAATAAAAGGATAAGAGGAAAATGCTTGAATTGACGCTTAAAATGAATTTCGGTCTAGAAAAGCCACACTGCTTCGCAGGACGGGGTAGTTTAAAAGAATAACGCGAAAGGAACATGGCGGGTGCGATCATACCAGCACTAATGCACCGGATCCCATCAGAACTCCGAAGTTAAGCGTGCTTGGGCGAGAGTAGTACTAGGATGGGTGACCCCCTGGGACGTCCTCGTGTTGCACCCCTCTCTTTTTTGTTTCGAAATCCAAATTTCCTATTCGTTCTTTATCCTGTAGTAATTTAGCTCCGTCGGAACGATTGCTTAATATTTTGCTTCTTGTCGAAGCGTGAAGGAGGATCTGAAGGCGCGAGACAAATCAGGAACGGTACGGCTCGATCAAAGCCCGGATCGTCGCTCAAATTTGTCGGCGCAAATGTATCACCGCAACTAGGGGTGGCAATTTTCGACACGACACGAACCTAACACGAAATTAATGGGTTTGGGTTGAGGTTTCGGGAATTCGGGTCAGAATCGGGTTGGACCCGATGAACCCGAAAAGAAAACCGGTCGATTTCGGGTCAACCCGTGGTGACCTGATATGACCCGATATGACCCGTTTACGAATTAAAAATAATTTAATAAACATAAAAATAATTTTATCTAACTAAACTAAGTTATTCTTTTTTTCAAAGGCATTAATTACTTAATCCTAAACGAATTTATTTAATTTGTGTGAAGTTGAAATTATTATACTTGGACAAATAATATATTATATTATTTTTCACTTTTGTATTGTTTTAATTTATTTTATATTTTGCTTGGGATAAAACACTTTTACGGTGTTTAATTTATTTTAGATTTGATTTGGAATCATTTATTTAAATTTTTATTACTTGATTATGTAATTAGTTTTGTGAGAAATTGATTTTATTAGAAATTACAGTGATAAATTAATAAATTAAAATTAAGTTTCGGGTCATTTCGGGTCGACCCGCCGCCCCGTAAACCTGAAATTTTCGGGTTCGGGTCAGCATACCTGACCCGTCACGGGTTGGCGGGTCGGGGTTCGGGTCAACAGATTTTCTGGCGGGTCTGTTGACCCGAACCCGACCCGCCAACCTGATTTGGACCCGAATTGCCACCCCTGACTGCAAGCGTGAAGGATTGATTTCATGATAATTTAGAGTTGCGGGATGAGGGAAAAAAACAGGGTGCAAATCAATAACAAAAAAATATATAAAGTAAATAAATAAAAGGATAAGAGGAAAATGCTTGAATTGACGCTTAAAATGAATTTCGGTCTAGAAAAGCCACACTGCTTCGCAGGACGGGGTAGTTTAAAAGAATAACGCGAAAGGAACATGGCGGGTGCGATCATACCAGCACTAATGCACCGGATCCCATCAGAACTCCGAAGTTAAGCGTGCTTGGGCGAGAGTAGTACTAGGATGGGTGACCCCCTGGGACGTCCTCGTGTTGCACCCCTCTCTTTTTTGTTTCGAAATCCAAATTTCCTATTCGTTCTTTATCCTGTAGTAATTTAGCTCCGTCGGAACGATTGCTTAATATTTTGCTTCTTGTCGAAGCGTGAAGGAGGATCTGAAGGCGCGAGACAAATCAGGAACGGTACGGCTCGATCAAAGCCCGGATCGTCGCTCAAATTTGTCGGCGTTGGCGGGTCGGGGTTCGGGTCAACAGATTTTCTGGCGGGTCTGTTGACCCGAACCCGACCCGCCAACCTGATTTGGACCCGAATTGCCACCCCTGACTGCAAGCGTGAAGGATTGATTTCATGATAATTTAGAGTTGCGGGATGAGGGAAAAAAACAGGGTGCAAATCAATAACAAAAAAATATATAAAGTAAATAAATAAAAGGATAAGAGGAAAATGCTTGAATTGACGCTTAAAATGAATTTCGGTCTAGAAAAGCCACACTGCTTCGCAGGACGGGGTAGTTTAAAAGAATAACGCGAAAGGAACATGGCGGGTGCGATCATACCAGCACTAATGCACCGGATCCCATCAGAACTCCGAAGTTAAGCGTGCTTGGGCGAGAGTAGTACTAGGATGGGTGACCCCCTGGGACGTCCTCGTGTTGCACCCCTCTCTTTTTTGTTTCGAAATCCAAATTTCCTATTCGTTCTTTATCCTGTAGTAATTTAGCTCCGTCGGAACGATTGCTTAATATTTTGCTTCTTGTCGAAGCGTGAAGGAGGATCTGAAGGCGCGAGACAAATCAGGAACGGTACGGCTCGATCAAAGCCCGGATCGTCGCTCAAATTTGTCGGCGCAAATGTATCACCGCAACTAGGGGTGGCAATTTTCGACACGACACGAACCTAACACGAAATTAATGGGTTTGGGTTGAGGTTTCGGGAATTCGGGTCAGAATCGGGTTGGACCCGATGAACCCGAAAAGAAAACCGGTCGATTTCGGGTCAACCCGTGGTGACCTGATATGACCCGATATGACCCGTTTACGAATTAAAAATAATTTAATAAACATAAAAATAATTTTATCTAACTAAACTAAGTTATTCTTTTTTTCAAAGGCATTAATTACTTAATCCTAAACGAATTTATTTAATTTGTGTGAAGTTGAAATTATTATACTTGGACAAATAATATATTATATTATTTTTCACTTTTGTATTGTTTTAATTTATTTTATATTTTGCTTGGGATAAAACACTTTTACGGTGTTTAATTTATTTTAGATTTGATTTGGAATCATTTATTTAAATTTTTATTACTTGATTATGTAATTAGTTTTGTGAGAAATTGATTTTATTAGAAATTACAGTGATAAATTAATAAATTAAAATTAAGTTTCGGGTCATTTCGGGTCGACCCGCCGCCCCGTAAACCTGAAATTTTCGGGTTCGGGTCAGCATACCTGACCCGTCACGGGTTGGCGGGTCGGGGTTCGGGTCAACAGATTTTCTGGCGGGTCTGTTGACCCGAACCCGACCCGCCAACCTGATTTGGACCCGAATTGCCACCCCTGACTGCAAGCGTGAAGGATTGATTTCATGATAATTTAGAGTTGCGGGATGAGGGAAAAAAACAGGGTGCAAATCAATAACAAAAAAATATATAAAGTAAATAAATAAAAGGATAAGAGGAAAATGCTTGAATTGACGCTTAAAATGAATTTCGGTCTAGAAAAGCCACACTGCTTCGCAGGACGGGGTAGTTTAAAAGAATAACGCGAAAGGAACATGGCGGGTGCGATCATACCAGCACTAATGCACCGGATCCCATCAGAACTCCGAAGTTAAGCGTGCTTGGGCGAGAGTAGTACTAGGATGGGTGACCCCCTGGGACGTCCTCGTGTTGCACCCCTCTCTTTTTTGTTTCGAAATCCAAATTTCCTATTCGTTCTTTATCCTGTAGTAATTTAGCTCCGTCGGAACGATTGCTTAATATTTTGCTTCTTGTCGAAGCGTGAAGGAGGATCTGAAGGCGCGAGACAAATCAGGAACGGTACGGCTCGATCAAAGCCCGGATCGTCGCTCAAATTTGTCGGCGCAAATGTATCACCGCAACTAGGGGTGGCAATTTTCGACACGACACGAACCTAACACGAAATTAATGGGTTTGGGTTGAGGTTTCGGGAATTCGGGTCAGAATCGGGTTGGACCCGATGAACCCGAAAAGAAAACCGGTCGATTTCGGGTCAACCCGTGGTGACCTGATATGACCCGATATGACCCGTTTACGAATTAAAAATAATTTAATAAACATAAAAATAATTTTATCTAACTAAACTAAGTTATTCTTTTTTTCAAAGGCATTAATTACTTAATCCTAAACGAATTTATTTAATTTGTGTGAAGTTGAAATTATTATACTTGGACAAATAATATATTATATTATTTTTCACTTTTGTATTGTTTTAATTTATTTTATATTTTGCTTGGGATAAAACACTTTTACGGTGTTTAATTTATTTTAGATTTGATTTGGAATCATTTATTTAAATTTTTATTACTTGATTATGTAATTAGTTTTGTGAGAAATTGATTTTATTAGAAATTACAGTGATAAATTAATAAATTAAAATTAAGTTTCGGGTCATTTCGGGTCGACCCGCCGCCCCGTAAACCTGAAATTTTCGGGTTCGGGTCAGCATACCTGACCCGTCACGGGTTGGCGGGTCGGGGTTCGGGTCAACAGATTTTCTGGCGGGTCTGTTGACCCGAACCCGACCCGCCAACCTGATTTGGACCCGAATTGCCACCCCTGACTGCAAGCGTGAAGGATTGATTTCATGATAATTTAGAGTTGCGGGATGAGGGAAAAAAACAGGGTGCAAATCAATAACAAAAAAATATATAAAGTAAATAAATAAAAGGATAAGAGGAAAATGCTTGAATTGACGCTTAAAATGAATTTCGGTCTAGAAAAGCCACACTGCTTCGCAGGACGGGGTAGTTTAAAAGAATAACGCGAAAGGAACATGGCGGGTGCGATCATACCAGCACTAATGCACCGGATCCCATCAGAACTCCGAAGTTAAGCGTGCTTGGGCGAGAGTAGTACTAGGATGGGTGACCCCCTGGGACGTCCTCGTGTTGCACCCCTCTCTTTTTTGTTTCGAAATCCAAATTTCCTATTCGTTCTTTATCCTGTAGTAATTTAGCTCCGTCGGAACGATTGCTTAATATTTTGCTTCTTGTCGAAGCGTGAAGGAGGATCTGAAGGCGCGAGACAAATCAGGAACGGTACGGCTCGATCAAAGCCCGGATCGTCGCTCAAATTTGTCGGCGCAAATGTATCACCGCAACTAGGGGTGGCAATTTTCGACACGACACGAACCTAACACGAAATTAATGGGTTTGGGTTGAGGTTTCGGGAATTCGGGTCAGAATCGGGTTGGACCCGATGAACCCGAAAAGAAAACCGGTCGATTTCGGGTCAACCCGTGGTGACCTGATATGACCCGATATGACCCGTTTACGAATTAAAAATAATTTAATAAACATAAAAATAATTTTATCTAACTAAACTAAGTTATTCTTTTTTTCAAAGGCATTAATTACTTAATCCTAAACGAATTTATTTAATTTGTGTGAAGTTGAAATTATTATACTTGGACAAATAATATATTATATTATTTTTCACTTTTGTATTGTTTTAATTTATTTTATATTTTGCTTGGGATAAAACACTTTTACGGTGTTTAATTTATTTTAGATTTGATTTGGAATCATTTATTTAAATTTTTATTACTTGATTATGTAATTAGTTTTGTGAGAAATTGATTTTATTAGAAATTACAGTGATAAATTAATAAATTAAAATTAAGTTTCGGGTCATTTCGGGTCGACCCGCCGCCCCGTAAACCTGAAATTTTCGGGTTCGGGTCAGCATACCTGACCCGTCACGGGTTGGCGGGTCGGGGTTCGGGTCAACAGATTTTCTGGCGGGTCTGTTGACCCGAACCCGACCCGCCAACCTGATTTGGACCCGAATTGCCACCCCTGACTGCAAGCGTGAAGGATTGATTTCATGATAATTTAGAGTTGCGGGATGAGGGAAAAAAACAGGGTGCAAATCAATAACAAAAAAATATATAAAGTAAATAAATAAAAGGATAAGAGGAAAATGCTTGAATTGACGCTTAAAATGAATTTCGGTCTAGAAAAGCCACACTGCTTCGCAGGACGGGGTAGTTTAAAAGAATAACGCGAAAGGAACATGGCGGGTGCGATCATACCAGCACTAATGCACCGGATCCCATCAGAACTCCGAAGTTAAGCGTGCTTGGGCGAGAGTAGTACTAGGATGGGTGACCCCCTGGGACGTCCTCGTGTTGCACCCCTCTCTTTTTTGTTTCGAAATCCAAATTTCCTATTCGTTCTTTATCCTGTAGTAATTTAGCTCCGTCGGAACGATTGCTTAATATTTTGCTTCTTGTCGAAGCGTGAAGGAGGATCTGAAGGCGCGAGACAAATCAGGAACGGTACGGCTCGATCAAAGCCCGGATCGTCGCTCAAATTTGTCGGCGCAAATGTATCACCGCAACTAGGGGTGGCAATTTTCGACACGACACGAACCTAACACGAAATTAATGGGTTTGGGTTGAGGTTTCGGGAATTCGGGTCAGAATCGGGTTGGACCCGATGAACCCGAAAAGAAAACCGGTCGATTTCGGGTCAACCCGTGGTGACCTGATATGACCCGATATGACCCGTTTACGAATTAAAAATAATTTAATAAACATAAAAATAATTTTATCTAACTAAACTAAGTTATTCTTTTTTTCAAAGGCATTAATTACTTAATCCTAAACGAATTTATTTAATTTGTGTGAAGTTGAAATTATTATACTTGGACAAATAATATATTATATTATTTTTCACTTTTGTATTGTTTTAATTTATTTTATATTTTGCTTGGGATAAAACACTTTTACGGTGTTTAATTTATTTTAGATTTGATTTGGAATCATTTATTTAAATTTTTATTACTTGATTATGTAATTAGTTTTGTGAGAAATTGATTTTATTAGAAATTACAGTGATAAATTAATAAATTAAAATTAAGTTTCGGGTCATTTCGGGTCGACCCGCCGCCCCGTAAACCTGAAATTTTCGGGTTCGGGTCAGCATACCTGACCCGTCACGGGTTGGCGGGTCGGGGTTCGGGTCAACAGATTTTCTGGCGGGTCTGTTGACCCGAACCCGACCCGCCAACCTGATTTGGACCCGAATTGCCACCCCTGACTGCAAGCGTGAAGGATTGATTTCATGATAATTTAGAGTTGCGGGATGAGGGAAAAAAACAGGGTGCAAATCAATAACAAAAAAATATATAAAGTAAATAAATAAAAGGATAAGAGGAAAATGCTTGAATTGACGCTTAAAATGAATTTCGGTCTAGAAAAGCCACACTGCTTCGCAGGACGGGGTAGTTTAAAAGAATAACGCGAAAGGAACATGGCGGGTGCGATCATACCAGCACTAATGCACCGGATCCCATCAGAACTCCGAAGTTAAGCGTGCTTGGGCGAGAGTAGTACTAGGATGGGTGACCCCCTGGGACGTCCTCGTGTTGCACCCCTCTCTTTTTTGTTTCGAAATCCAAATTTCCTATTCGTTCTTTATCCTGTAGTAATTTAGCTCCGTCGGAACGATTGCTTAATATTTTGCTTCTTGTCGAAGCGTGAAGGAGGATCTGAAGGCGCGAGACAAATCAGGAACGGTACGGCTCGATCAAAGCCCGGATCGTCGCTCAAATTTGTCGGCGCAAATGTATCACCGCAACTAGGGGTGGCAATTTTCGACACGACACGAACCTAACACGAAATTAATGGGTTTGGGTTGAGGTTTCGGGAATTCGGGTCAGAATCGGGTTGGACCCGATGAACCCGAAAAGAAAACCGGTCGATTTCGGGTCAACCCGTGGTGACCTGATATGACCCGATATGACCCGTTTACGAATTAAAAATAATTTAATAAACATAAAAATAATTTTATCTAACTAAACTAAGTTATTCTTTTTTTCAAAGGCATTAATTACTTAATCCTAAACGAATTTATTTAATTTGTGTGAAGTTGAAATTATTATACTTGGACAAATAATATATTATATTATTTTTCACTTTTGTATTGTTTTAATTTATTTTATATTTTGCTTGGGATAAAACACTTTTACGGTGTTTAATTTATTTTAGATTTGATTTGGAATCATTTATTTAAATTTTTATTACTTGATTATGTAATTAGTTTTGTGAGAAATTGATTTTATTAGAAATTACAGTGATAAATTAATAAATTAAAATTAAGTTTCGGGTCATTTCGGGTCGACCCGCCGCCCCGTAAACCTGAAATTTTCGGGTTCGGGTCAGCATACCTGACCCGTCACGGGTTGGCGGGTCGGGGTTCGGGTCAACAGATTTTCTGGCGGGTCTGTTGACCCGAACCCGACCCGCCAACCTGATTTGGACCCGAATTGCCACCCCTGACTGCAAGCGTGAAGGATTGATTTCATGATAATTTAGAGTTGCGGGATGAGGGAAAAAAACAGGGTGCAAATCAATAACAAAAAAATATATAAAGTAAATAAATAAAAGGATAAGAGGAAAATGCTTGAATTGACGCTTAAAATGAATTTCGGTCTAGAAAAGCCACACTGCTTCGCAGGACGGGGTAGTTTAAAAGAATAACGCGAAAGGAACATGGCGGGTGCGATCATACCAGCACTAATGCACCGGATCCCATCAGAACTCCGAAGTTAAGCGTGCTTGGGCGAGAGTAGTACTAGGATGGGTGACCCCCTGGGACGTCCTCGTGTTGCACCCCTCTCTTTTTTGTTTCGAAATCCAAATTTCCTATTCGTTCTTTATCCTGTAGTAATTTAGCTCCGTCGGAACGATTGCTTAATATTTTGCTTCTTGTCGAAGCGTGAAGGAGGATCTGAAGGCGCGAGACAAATCAGGAACGGTACGGCTCGATCAAAGCCCGGATCGTCGCTCAAATTTGTCGGCGCAAATGTATCACCGCAACTAGGGGTGGCAATTTTCGACACGACACGAACCTAACACGAAATTAATGGGTTTGGGTTGAGGTTTCGGGAATTCGGGTCAGAATCGGGTTGGACCCGATGAACCCGAAAAGAAAACCGGTCGATTTCGGGTCAACCCGTGGTGACCTGATATGACCCGATATGACCCGTTTACGAATTAAAAATAATTTAATAAACATAAAAATAATTTTATCTAACTAAACTAAGTTATTCTTTTTTTCAAAGGCATTAATTACTTAATCCTAAACGAATTTATTTAATTTGTGTGAAGTTGAAATTATTATACTTGGACAAATAATATATTATATTATTTTTCACTTTTGTATTGTTTTAATTTATTTTATATTTTGCTTGGGATAAAACACTTTTACGGTGTTTAATTTATTTTAGATTTGATTTGGAATCATTTATTTAAATTTTTATTACTTGATTATGTAATTAGTTTTGTGAGAAATTGATTTTATTAGAAATTACAGTGATAAATTAATAAATTAAAATTAAGTTTCGGGTCATTTCGGGTCGACCCGCCGCCCCGTAAACCTGAAATTTTCGGGTTCGGGTCAGCATACCTGACCCGTCACGGGTTGGCGGGTCGGGGTTCGGGTCAACAGATTTTCTGGCGGGTCTGTTGACCCGAACCCGACCCGCCAACCTGATTTGGACCCGAATTGCCACCCCTGACTGCAAGCGTGAAGGATTGATTTCATGATAATTTAGAGTTGCGGGATGAGGGAAAAAAACAGGGTGCAAATCAATAACAAAAAAATATATAAAGTAAATAAATAAAAGGATAAGAGGAAAATGCTTGAATTGACGCTTAAAATGAATTTCGGTCTAGAAAAGCCACACTGCTTCGCAGGACGGGGTAGTTTAAAAGAATAACGCGAAAGGAACATGGCGGGTGCGATCATACCAGCACTAATGCACCGGATCCCATCAGAACTCCGAAGTTAAGCGTGCTTGGGCGAGAGTAGTACTAGGATGGGTGACCCCCTGGGACGTCCTCGTGTTGCACCCCTCTCTTTTTTGTTTCGAAATCCAAATTTCCTATTCGTTCTTTATCCTGTAGTAATTTAGCTCCGTCGGAACGATTGCTTAATATTTTGCTTCTTGTCGAAGCGTGAAGGAGGATCTGAAGGCGCGAGACAAATCAGGAACGGTACGGCTCGATCAAAGCCCGGATCGTCGCTCAAATTTGTCGGCGCAAATGTATCACCGCAACTAGGGGTGGCAATTTTCGACACGACACGAACCTAACACGAAATTAATGGGTTTGGGTTGAGGTTTCGGGAATTCGGGTCAGAATCGGGTTGGACCCGATGAACCCGAAAAGAAAACCGGTCGATTTCGGGTCAACCCGTGGTGACCTGATATGACCCGATATGACCCGTTTACGAATTAAAAATAATTTAATAAACATAAAAATAATTTTATCTAACTAAACTAAGTTATTCTTTTTTTCAAAGGCATTAATTACTTAATCCTAAACGAATTTATTTAATTTGTGTGAAGTTGAAATTATTATACTTGGACAAATAATATATTATATTATTTTTCACTTTTGTATTGTTTTAATTTATTTTATATTTTGCTTGGGATAAAACACTTTTACGGTGTTTAATTTATTTTAGATTTGATTTGGAATCATTTATTTAAATTTTTATTACTTGATTATGTAATTAGTTTTGTGAGAAATTGATTTTATTAGAAATTACAGTGATAAATTAATAAATTAAAATTAAGTTTCGGGTCATTTCGGGTCGACCCGCCGCCCCGTAAACCTGAAATTTTCGGGTTCGGGTCAGCATACCTGACCCGTCACGGGTTGGCGGGTCGGGGTTCGGGTCAACAGATTTTCTGGCGGGTCTGTTGACCCGAACCCGACCCGCCAACCTGATTTGGACCCGAATTGCCACCCCTGACTGCAAGCGTGAAGGATTGATTTCATGATAATTTAGAGTTGCGGGATGAGGGAAAAAAACAGGGTGCAAATCAATAACAAAAAAATATATAAAGTAAATAAATAAAAGGATAAGAGGAAAATGCTTGAATTGACGCTTAAAATGAATTTCGGTCTAGAAAAGCCACACTGCTTCGCAGGACGGGGTAGTTTAAAAGAATAACGCGAAAGGAACATGGCGGGTGCGATCATACCAGCACTAATGCACCGGATCCCATCAGAACTCCGAAGTTAAGCGTGCTTGGGCGAGAGTAGTACTAGGATGGGTGACCCCCTGGGACGTCCTCGTGTTGCACCCCTCTCTTTTTTGTTTCGAAATCCAAATTTCCTATTCGTTCTTTATCCTGTAGTAATTTAGCTCCGTCGGAACGATTGCTTAATATTTTGCTTCTTGTCGAAGCGTGAAGGAGGATCTGAAGGCGCGAGACAAATCAGGAACGGTACGGCTCGATCAAAGCCCGGATCGTCGCTCAAATTTGTCGGCGCAAATGTATCACCGCAACTAGGGGTGGCAATTTTCGACACGACACGAACCTAACACGAAATTAATGGGTTTGGGTTGAGGTTTCGGGAATTCGGGTCAGAATCGGGTTGGACCCGATGAACCCGAAAAGAAAACCGGTCGATTTCGGGTCAACCCGTGGTGACCTGATATGACCCGATATGACCCGTTTACGAATTAAAAATAATTTAATAAACATAAAAATAATTTTATCTAACTAAACTAAGTTATTCTTTTTTTCAAAGGCATTAATTACTTAATCCTAAACGAATTTATTTAATTTGTGTGAAGTTGAAATTATTATACTTGGACAAATAATATATTATATTATTTTTCACTTTTGTATTGTTTTAATTTATTTTATATTTTGCTTGGGATAAAACACTTTTACGGTGTTTAATTTATTTTAGATTTGATTTGGAATCATTTATTTAAATTTTTATTACTTGATTATGTAATTAGTTTTGTGAGAAATTGATTTTATTAGAAATTACAGTGATAAATTAATAAATTAAAATTAAGTTTCGGGTCATTTCGGGTCGACCCGCCGCCCCGTAAACCTGAAATTTTCGGGTTCGGGTCAGCATACCTGACCCGTCACGGGTTGGCGGGTCGGGGTTCGGGTCAACAGATTTTCTGGCGGGTCTGTTGACCCGAACCCGACCCGCCAACCTGATTTGGACCCGAATTGCCACCCCTGACTGCAAGCGTGAAGGATTGATTTCATGATAATTTAGAGTTGCGGGATGAGGGAAAAAAACAGGGTGCAAATCAATAACAAAAAAAAATATAAAGTAAATAAATAAAAGGATAAGAGGAAAATGCTTGAATTGACGCTTAAAATGAATTTCGGTCTAGAAAAGCCACACTGCTTCGCAGGACGGGGTAGTTTAAAAGAATAACGCGAAAGGAACATGGCGGGTGCGATCATACCAGCACTAATGCACCGGATCCCATCAGAACTCCGAAGTTAAGCGTGCTTGGGCGAGAGTAGTACTAGGATGGGTGACCCCCTGGGACGTCCTCGTGTTGCACCCCTCTCTTTTTTGTTTCGAAATCCAAATTTCCTATTCGTTCTTTATCCTGTAGTAATTTAGCTCCGTCGGAACGATTGCTTAATATTTTGCTTCTTGTCGAAGCGTGAAGGAGGATCTGAAGGCGCGAGACAAATCAGGAACGGTACGGCTCGATCAAAGCCCGGATCGTCGCTCAAATTTGTCGGCGCAAATGTATCACCGCAACTAGGGGTGGCAATTTTCGACACGACACGAACCTAACACGAAATTAATGGGTTTGGGTTGAGGTTTCGGGAATTCGGGTCAGAATCGGGTTGGACCCGATGAACCCGAAAAGAAAACCGGTCGATTTCGGGTCAACCCGTGGTGACCTGATATGACCCGATATGACCCGTTTACGAATTAAAAATAATTTAATAAACATAAAAATAATTTTATCTAACTAAACTAAGTTATTCTTTTTTTCAAAGGCATTAATTACTTAATCCTAAACGAATTTATTTAATTTGTGTGAAGTTGAAATTATTATACTTGGACAAATAATATATTATATTATTTTTCACTTTTGTATTGTTTTAATTTATTTTATATTTTGCTTGGGATAAAACACTTTTACGGTGTTTAATTTATTTTAGATTTGATTTGGAATCATTTATTTAAATTTTTATTACTTGATTATGTAATTAGTTTTGTGAGAAATTGATTTTATTAGAAATTACAGTGATAAATTAATAAATTAAAATTAAGTTTCGGGTCATTTCGGGTCGACCCGCCGCCCCGTAAACCTGAAATTTTCGGGTTCGGGTCAGCATACCTGACCCGTCACGGGTTGGCGGGTCGGGGTTCGGGTCAACAGATTTTCTGGCGGGTCTGTTGACCCGAACCCGACCCGCCAACCTGATTTGGACCCGAATTGCCACCCCTGACTGCAAGCGTGAAGGATTGATTTCATGATAATTTAGAGTTGCGGGATGAGGGAAAAAAACAGGGTGCAAATCAATAACAAAAAAATATATAAAGTAAATAAATAAAAGGATAAGAGGAAAATGCTTGAATTGACGCTTAAAATGAATTTCGGTCTAGAAAAGCCACACTGCTTCGCAGGACGGGGTAGTTTAAAAGAATAACGCGAAAGGAACATGGCGGGTGCGATCATACCAGCACTAATGCACCGGATCCCATCAGAACTCCGAAGTTAAGCGTGCTTGGGCGAGAGTAGTACTAGGATGGGTGACCCCCTGGGACGTCCTCGTGTTGCACCCCTCTCTTTTTTGTTTCGAAATCCAAATTTCCTATTCGTTCTTTATCCTGTAGTAATTTAGCTCCGTCGGAACGATTGCTTAATATTTTGCTTCTTGTCGAAGCGTGAAGGAGGATCTGAAGGCGCGAGACAAATCAGGAACGGTACGGCTCGATCAAAGCCCGGATCGTCGCTCAAATTTGTCGGCGCAAATGTATCACCGCAACTAGGGGTGGCAATTTTCGACACGACACGAACCTAACACGAAATTAATGGGTTTGGGTTGAGGTTTCGGGAATTCGGGTCAGAATCGGGTTGGACCCGATGAACCCGAAAAGAAAACCGGTCGATTTCGGGTCAACCCGTGGTGACCTGATATGACCCGATATGACCCGTTTACGAATTAAAAATAATTTAATAAACATAAAAATAATTTTATCTAACTAAACTAAGTTATTCTTTTTTTCAAAGGCATTAATTACTTAATCCTAAACGAATTTATTTAATTTGTGTGAAGTTGAAATTATTATACTTGGACAAATAATATATTATATTATTTTTCACTTTTGTATTGTTTTAATTTATTTTATATTTTGCTTGGGATAAAACACTTTTACGGTGTTTAATTTATTTTAGATTTGATTTGGAATCATTTATTTAAATTTTTATTACTTGATTATGTAATTAGTTTTGTGAGAAATTGATTTTATTAGAAATTACAGTGATAAATTAATAAATTAAAATTAAGTTTCGGGTCATTTCGGGTCGACCCGCCGCCCCGTAAACCTGAAATTTTCGGGTTCGGGTCAGCATACCTGACCCGTCACGGGTTGGCGGGTCGGGGTTCGGGTCAACAGATTTTCTGGCGGGTCTGTTGACCCGAACCCGACCCGCCAACCTGATTTGGACCCGAATTGCCACCCCTGACTGCAAGCGTGAAGGATTGATTTCATGATAATTTAGAGTTGCGGGATGAGGGAAAAAAACAGGGTGCAAATCAATAACAAAAAAAAATATAAAGTAAATAAATAAAAGGATAAGAGGAAAATGCTTGAATTGACGCTTAAAATGAATTTCGGTCTAGAAAAGCCACACTGCTTCGCAGGACGGGGTAGTTTAAAAGAATAACGCGAAAGGAACATGGCGGGTGCGATCATACCAGCACTAATGCACCGGATCCCATCAGAACTCCGAAGTTAAGCGTGCTTGGGCGAGAGTAGTACTAGGATGGGTGACCCCCTGGGACGTCCTCGTGTTGCACCCCTCTCTTTTTTGTTTCGAAATCCAAATTTCCTATTCGTTCTTTATCCTGTAGTAATTTAGCTCCGTCGGAACGATTGCTTAATATTTTGCTTCTTGTCGAAGCGTGAAGGAGGATCTGAAGGCGCGAGACAAATCAGGAACGGTACGGCTCGATCAAAGCCCGGATCGTCGCTCAAATTTGTCGGCGCAAATGTATCACCGCAACTAGGGGTGGCAATTTTCGACACGACACGAACCTAACACGAAATTAATGGGTTTGGGTTGAGGTTTCGGGAATTCGGGTCAGAATCGGGTTGGACCCGATGAACCCGAAAAGAAAACCGGTCGATTTCGGGTCAACCCGTGGTGACCTGATATGACCCGATATGACCCGTTTACGAATTAAAAATAATTTAATAAACATAAAAATAATTTTATCTAACTAAACTAAGTTATTCTTTTTTTCAAAGGCATTAATTACTTAATCCTAAACGAATTTATTTAATTTGTGTGAAGTTGAAATTATTATACTTGGACAAATAATATATTATATTATTTTTCACTTTTGTATTGTTTTAATTTATTTTATATTTTGCTTGGGATAAAACACTTTTACGGTGTTTAATTTATTTTAGATTTGATTTGGAATCATTTATTTAAATTTTTATTACTTGATTATGTAATTAGTTTTGTGAGAAATTGATTTTATTAGAAATTACAGTGATAAATTAATAAATTAAAATTAAGTTTCGGGTCATTTCGGGTCGACCCGCCGCCCCGTAAACCTGAAATTTTCGGGTTCGGGTCAGCATACCTGACCCGTCACGGGTTGGCGGGTCGGGGTTCGGGTCAACAGATTTTCTGGCGGGTCTGTTGACCCGAACCCGACCCGCCAACCTGATTTGGACCCGAATTGCCACCCCTGACTGCAAGCGTGAAGGATTGATTTCATGATAATTTAGAGTTGCGGGATGAGGGAAAAAAACAGGGTGCAAATCAATAACAAAAAAATATATAAAGTAAATAAATAAAAGGATAAGAGGAAAATGCTTGAATTGACGCTTAAAATGAATTTCGGTCTAGAAAAGCCACACTGCTTCGCAGGACGGGGTAGTTTAAAAGAATAACGCGAAAGGAACATGGCGGGTGCGATCATACCAGCACTAATGCACCGGATCCCATCAGAACTCCGAAGTTAAGCGTGCTTGGGCGAGAGTAGTACTAGGATGGGTGACCCCCTGGGACGTCCTCGTGTTGCACCCCTCTCTTTTTTGTTTCGAAATCCAAATTTCCTATTCGTTCTTTATCCTGTAGTAATTTAGCTCCGTCGGAACGATTGCTTAATATTTTGCTTCTTGTCGAAGCGTGAAGGAGGATCTGAAGGCGCGAGACAAATCAGGAACGGTACGGCTCGATCAAAGCCCGGATCGTCGCTCAAATTTGTCGGCGCAAATGTATCACCGCAACTAGGGGTGGCAATTTTCGACACGACACGAACCTAACACGAAATTAATGGGTTTGGGTTGAGGTTTCGGGAATTCGGGTCAGAATCGGGTTGGACCCGATGAACCCGAAAAGAAAACCGGTCGATTTCGGGTCAACCCGTGGTGACCTGATATGACCCGATATGACCCGTTTACGAATTAAAAATAATTTAATAAACATAAAAATAATTTTATCTAACTAAACTAAGTTATTCTTTTTTTCAAAGGCATTAATTACTTAATCCTAAACGAATTTATTTAATTTGTGTGAAGTTGAAATTATTATACTTGGACAAATAATATATTATATTATTTTTCACTTTTGTATTGTTTTAATTTATTTTATATTTTGCTTGGGATAAAACACTTTTACGGTGTTTAATTTATTTTAGATTTGATTTGGAATCATTTATTTAAATTTTTATTACTTGATTATGTAATTAGTTTTGTGAGAAATTGATTTTATTAGAAATTACAGTGATAAATTAATAAATTAAAATTAAGTTTCGGGTCATTTCGGGTCGACCCGCCGCCCCGTAAACCTGAAATTTTCGGGTTCGGGTCAGCATACCTGACCCGTCACGGGTTGGCGGGTCGGGGTTCGGGTCAACAGATTTTCTGGCGGGTCTGTTGACCCGAACCCGACCCGCCAACCTGATTTGGACCCGAATTGCCACCCCTGACTGCAAGCGTGAAGGATTGATTTCATGATAATTTAGAGTTGCGGGATGAGGGAAAAAAACAGGGTGCAAATCAATAACAAAAAAAAATATAAAGTAAATAAATAAAAGGATAAGAGGAAAATGCTTGAATTGACGCTTAAAATGAATTTCGGTCTAGAAAAGCCACACTGCTTCGCAGGACGGGGTAGTTTAAAAGAATAACGCGAAAGGAACATGGCGGGTGCGATCATACCAGCACTAATGCACCGGATCCCATCAGAACTCCGAAGTTAAGCGTGCTTGGGCGAGAGTAGTACTAGGATGGGTGACCCCCTGGGACGTCCTCGTGTTGCACCCCTCTCTTTTTTGTTTCGAAATCCAAATTTCCTATTCGTTCTTTATCCTGTAGTAATTTAGCTCCGTCGGAACGATTGCTTAATATTTTGCTTCTTGTCGAAGCGTGAAGGAGGATCTGAAGGCGCGAGACAAATCAGGAACGGTACGGCTCGATCAAAGCCCGGATCGTCGCTCAAATTTGTCGGCGCAAATGTATCACCGCAACTAGGGGTGGCAATTTTCGACACGACACGAACCTAACACGAAATTAATGGGTTTGGGTTGAGGTTTCGGGAATTCGGGTCAGAATCGGGTTGGACCCGATGAACCCGAAAAGAAAACCGGTCGATTTCGGGTCAACCCGTGGTGACCTGATATGACCCGATATGACCCGTTTACGAATTAAAAATAATTTAATAAACATAAAAATAATTTTATCTAACTAAACTAAGTTATTCTTTTTTTCAAAGGCATTAATTACTTAATCCTAAACGAATTTATTTAATTTGTGTGAAGTTGAAATTATTATACTTGGACAAATAATATATTATATTATTTTTCACTTTTGTATTGTTTTAATTTATTTTATATTTTGCTTGGGATAAAACACTTTTACGGTGTTTAATTTATTTTAGATTTGATTTGGAATCATTTATTTAAATTTTTATTACTTGATTATGTAATTAGTTTTGTGAGAAATTGATTTTATTAGAAATTACAGTGATAAATTAATAAATTAAAATTAAGTTTCGGGTCATTTCGGGTCGACCCGCCGCCCCGTAAACCTGAAATTTTCGGGTTCGGGTCAGCATACCTGACCCGTCACGGGTTGGCGGGTCGGGGTTCGGGTCAACAGATTTTCTGGCGGGTCTGTTGACCCGAACCCGACCCGCCAACCTGATTTGGACCCGAATTGCCACCCCTGACTGCAAGCGTGAAGGATTGATTTCATGATAATTTAGAGTTGCGGGATGAGGGAAAAAAACAGGGTGCAAATCAATAACAAAAAAAAATATAAAGTAAATAAATAAAAGGATAAGAGGAAAATGCTTGAATTGACGCTTAAAATGAATTTCGGTCTAGAAAAGCCACACTGCTTCGCAGGACGGGGTAGTTTAAAAGAATAACGCGAAAGGAACATGGCGGGTGCGATCATACCAGCACTAATGCACCGGATCCCATCAGAACTCCGAAGTTAAGCGTGCTTGGGCGAGAGTAGTACTAGGATGGGTGACCCCCTGGGACGTCCTCGTGTTGCACCCCTCTCTTTTTTGTTTCGAAATCCAAATTTCCTATTCGTTCTTTATCCTGTAGTAATTTAGCTCCGTCGGAACGATTGCTTAATATTTTGCTTCTTGTCGAAGCGTGAAGGAGGATCTGAAGGCGCGAGACAAATCAGGAACGGTACGGCTCGATCAAAGCCCGGATCGTCGCTCAAATTTGTCGGCGCAAATGTATCACCGCAACTAGGGGTGGCAATTTTCGACACGACACGAACCTAACACGAAATTAATGGGTTTGGGTTGAGGTTTCGGGAATTCGGGTCAGAATCGGGTTGGACCCGATGAACCCGAAAAGAAAACCGGTCGATTTCGGGTCAACCCGTGGTGACCTGATATGACCCGATATGACCCGTTTACGAATTAAAAATAATTTAATAAACATAAAAATAATTTTATCTAACTAAACTAAGTTATTCTTTTTTTCAAAGGCATTAATTACTTAATCCTAAACGAATTTATTTAATTTGTGTGAAGTTGAAATTATTATACTTGGACAAATAATATATTATATTATTTTTCACTTTTGTATTGTTTTAATTTATTTTATATTTTGCTTGGGATAAAACACTTTTACGGTGTTTAATTTATTTTAGATTTGATTTGGAATCATTTATTTAAATTTTTATTACTTGATTATGTAATTAGTTTTGTGAGAAATTGATTTTATTAGAAATTACAGTGATAAATTAATAAATTAAAATTAAGTTTCGGGTCATTTCGGGTCGACCCGCCGCCCCGTAAACCTGAAATTTTCGGGTTCGGGTCAGCATACCTGACCCGTCACGGGTTGGCGGGTCGGGGTTCGGGTCAACAGATTTTCTGGCGGGTCTGTTGACCCGAACCCGACCCGCCAACCTGATTTGGACCCGAATTGCCACCCCTGACTGCAAGCGTGAAGGATTGATTTCATGATAATTTAGAGTTGCGGGATGAGGGAAAAAAACAGGGTGCAAATCAATAACAAAAAAATATATAAAGTAAATAAATAAAAGGATAAGAGGAAAATGCTTGAATTGACGCTTAAAATGAATTTCGGTCTAGAAAAGCCACACTGCTTCGCAGGACGGGGTAGTTTAAAAGAATAACGCGAAAGGAACATGGCGGGTGCGATCATACCAGCACTAATGCACCGGATCCCATCAGAACTCCGAAGTTAAGCGTGCTTGGGCGAGAGTAGTACTAGGATGGGTGACCCCCTGGGACGTCCTCGTGTTGCACCCCTCTCTTTTTTGTTTCGAAATCCAAATTTCCTATTCGTTCTTTATCCTGTAGTAATTTAGCTCCGTCGGAACGATTGCTTAATATTTTGCTTCTTGTCGAAGCGTGAAGGAGGATCTGAAGGCGCGAGACAAATCAGGAACGGTACGGCTCGATCAAAGCCCGGATCGTCGCTCAAATTTGTCGGCGCAAATGTATCACCGCAACTAGGGGTGGCAATTTTCGACACGACACGAACCTAACACGAAATTAATGGGTTTGGGTTGAGGTTTCGGGAATTCGGGTCAGAATCGGGTTGGACCCGATGAACCCGAAAAGAAAACCGGTCGATTTCGGGTCAACCCGTGGTGACCTGATATGACCCGATATGACCCGTTTACGAATTAAAAATAATTTAATAAACATAAAAATAATTTTATCTAACTAAACTAAGTTATTCTTTTTTTCAAAGGCATTAATTACTTAATCCTAAACGAATTTATTTAATTTGTGTGAAGTTGAAATTATTATACTTGGACAAATAATATATTATATTATTTTTCACTTTTGTATTGTTTTAATTTATTTTATATTTTGCTTGGGATAAAACACTTTTACGGTGTTTAATTTATTTTAGATTTGATTTGGAATCATTTATTTAAATTTTTATTACTTGATTATGTAATTAGTTTTGTGAGAAATTGATTTTATTAGAAATTACAGTGATAAATTAATAAATTAAAATTAAGTTTCGGGTCATTTCGGGTCGACCCGCCGCCCCGTAAACCTGAAATTTTCGGGTTCGGGTCAGCATACCTGACCCGTCACGGGTTGGCGGGTCGGGGTTCGGGTCAACAGATTTTCTGGCGGGTCTGTTGACCCGAACCCGACCCGCCAACCTGATTTGGACCCGAATTGCCACCCCTGACTGCAAGCGTGAAGGATTGATTTCATGATAATTTAGAGTTGCGGGATGAGGGAAAAAAACAGGGTGCAAATCAATAACAAAAAAATATATAAAGTAAATAAATAAAAGGATAAGAGGAAAATGCTTGAATTGACGCTTAAAATGAATTTCGGTCTAGAAAAGCCACACTGCTTCGCAGGACGGGGTAGTTTAAAAGAATAACGCGAAAGGAACATGGCGGGTGCGATCATACCAGCACTAATGCACCGGATCCCATCAGAACTCCGAAGTTAAGCGTGCTTGGGCGAGAGTAGTACTAGGATGGGTGACCCCCTGGGACGTCCTCGTGTTGCACCCCTCTCTTTTTTGTTTCGAAATCCAAATTTCCTATTCGTTCTTTATCCTGTAGTAATTTAGCTCCGTCGGAACGATTGCTTAATATTTTGCTTCTTGTCGAAGCGTGAAGGAGGATCTGAAGGCGCGAGACAAATCAGGAACGGTACGGCTCGATCAAAGCCCGGATCGTCGCTCAAATTTGTCGGCGCAAATGTATCACCGCAACTAGGGGTGGCAATTTTCGACACGACACGAACCTAACACGAAATTAATGGGTTTGGGTTGAGGTTTCGGGAATTCGGGTCAGAATCGGGTTGGACCCGATGAACCCGAAAAGAAAACCGGTCGATTTCGGGTCAACCCGTGGTGACCTGATATGACCCGATATGACCCGTTTACGAATTAAAAATAATTTAATAAACATAAAAATAATTTTATCTAACTAAACTAAGTTATTCTTTTTTTCAAAGGCATTAATTACTTAATCCTAAACGAATTTATTTAATTTGTGTGAAGTTGAAATTATTATACTTGGACAAATAATATATTATATTATTTTTCACTTTTGTATTGTTTTAATTTATTTTATATTTTGCTTGGGATAAAACACTTTTACGGTGTTTAATTTATTTTAGATTTGATTTGGAATCATTTATTTAAATTTTTATTACTTGATTATGTAATTAGTTTTGTGAGAAATTGATTTTATTAGAAATTACAGTGATAAATTAATAAATTAAAATTAAGTTTCGGGTCATTTCGGGTCGACCCGCCGCCCCGTAAACCTGAAATTTTCGGGTTCGGGTCAGCATACCTGACCCGTCACGGGTTGGCGGGTCGGGGTTCGGGTCAACAGATTTTCTGGCGGGTCTGTTGACCCGAACCCGACCCGCCAACCTGATTTGGACCCGAATTGCCACCCCTGACTGCAAGCGTGAAGGATTGATTTCATGATAATTTAGAGTTGCGGGATGAGGGAAAAAAACAGGGTGCAAATCAATAACAAAAAAAAATATAAAGTAAATAAATAAAAGGATAAGAGGAAAATGCTTGAATTGACGCTTAAAATGAATTTCGGTCTAGAAAAGCCACACTGCTTCGCAGGACGGGGTAGTTTAAAAGAATAACGCGAAAGGAACATGGCGGGTGCGATCATACCAGCACTAATGCACCGGATCCCATCAGAACTCCGAAGTTAAGCGTGCTTGGGCGAGAGTAGTACTAGGATGGGTGACCCCCTGGGACGTCCTCGTGTTGCACCCCTCTCTTTTTTGTTTCGAAATCCAAATTTCCTATTCGTTCTTTATCCTGTAGTAATTTAGCTCCGTCGGAACGATTGCTTAATATTTTGCTTCTTGTCGAAGCGTGAAGGAGGATCTGAAGGCGCGAGACAAATCAGGAACGGTACGGCTCGATCAAAGCCCGGATCGTCGCTCAAATTTGTCGGCGCAAATGTATCACCGCAACTAGGGGTGGCAATTTTCGACACGACACGAACCTAACACGAAATTAATGGGTTTGGGTTGAGGTTTCGGGAATTCGGGTCAGAATCGGGTTGGACCCGATGAACCCGAAAAGAAAACCGGTCGATTTCGGGTCAACCCGTGGTGACCTGATATGACCCGATATGACCCGTTTACGAATTAAAAATAATTTAATAAACATAAAAATAATTTTATCTAACTAAACTAAGTTATTCTTTTTTTCAAAGGCATTAATTACTTAATCCTAAACGAATTTATTTAATTTGTGTGAAGTTGAAATTATTATACTTGGACAAATAATATATTATATTATTTTTCACTTTTGTATTGTTTTAATTTATTTTATATTTTGCTTGGGATAAAACACTTTTACGGTGTTTAATTTATTTTAGATTTGATTTGGAATCATTTATTTAAATTTTTATTACTTGATTATGTAATTAGTTTTGTGAGAAATTGATTTTATTAGAAATTACAGTGATAAATTAATAAATTAAAATTAAGTTTCGGGTCATTTCGGGTCGACCCGCCGCCCCGTAAACCTGAAATTTTCGGGTTCGGGTCAGCATACCTGACCCGTCACGGGTTGGCGGGTCGGGGTTCGGGTCAACAGATTTTCTGGCGGGTCTGTTGACCCGAACCCGACCCGCCAACCTGATTTGGACCCGAATTGCCACCCCTGACTGCAAGCGTGAAGGATTGATTTCATGATAATTTAGAGTTGCGGGATGAGGGAAAAAAACAGGGTGCAAATCAATAACAAAAAAATATATAAAGTAAATAAATAAAAGGATAAGAGGAAAATGCTTGAATTGACGCTTAAAATGAATTTCGGTCTAGAAAAGCCACACTGCTTCGCAGGACGGGGTAGTTTAAAAGAATAACGCGAAAGGAACATGGCGGGTGCGATCATACCAGCACTAATGCACCGGATCCCATCAGAACTCCGAAGTTAAGCGTGCTTGGGCGAGAGTAGTACTAGGATGGGTGACCCCCTGGGACGTCCTCGTGTTGCACCCCTCTCTTTTTTGTTTCGAAATCCAAATTTCCTATTCGTTCTTTATCCTGTAGTAATTTAGCTCCGTCGGAACGATTGCTTAATATTTTGCTTCTTGTCGAAGCGTGAAGGAGGATCTGAAGGCGCGAGACAAATCAGGAACGGTACGGCTCGATCAAAGCCCGGATCGTCGCTCAAATTTGTCGGCGCAAATGTATCACCGCAACTAGGGGTGGCAATTTTCGACACGACACGAACCTAACACGAAATTAATGGGTTTGGGTTGAGGTTTCGGGAATTCGGGTCAGAATCGGGTTGGACCCGATGAACCCGAAAAGAAAACCGGTCGATTTCGGGTCAACCCGTGGTGACCTGATATGACCCGATATGACCCGTTTACGAATTAAAAATAATTTAATAAACATAAAAATAATTTTATCTAACTAAACTAAGTTATTCTTTTTTTCAAAGGCATTAATTACTTAATCCTAAACGAATTTATTTAATTTGTGTGAAGTTGAAATTATTATACTTGGACAAATAATATATTATATTATTTTTCACTTTTGTATTGTTTTAATTTATTTTATATTTTGCTTGGGATAAAACACTTTTACGGTGTTTAATTTATTTTAGATTTGATTTGGAATCATTTATTTAAATTTTTATTACTTGATTATGTAATTAGTTTTGTGAGAAATTGATTTTATTAGAAATTACAGTGATAAATTAATAAATTAAAATTAAGTTTCGGGTCATTTCGGGTCGACCCGCCGCCCCGTAAACCTGAAATTTTCGGGTTCGGGTCAGCATACCTGACCCGTCACGGGTTGGCGGGTCGGGGTTCGGGTCAACAGATTTTCTGGCGGGTCTGTTGACCCGAACCCGACCCGCCAACCTGATTTGGACCCGAATTGCCACCCCTGACTGCAAGCGTGAAGGATTGATTTCATGATAATTTAGAGTTGCGGGATGAGGGAAAAAAACAGGGTGCAAATCAATAACAAAAAAATATATAAAGTAAATAAATAAAAGGATAAGAGGAAAATGCTTGAATTGACGCTTAAAATGAATTTCGGTCTAGAAAAGCCACACTGCTTCGCAGGACGGGGTAGTTTAAAAGAATAACGCGAAAGGAACATGGCGGGTGCGATCATACCAGCACTAATGCACCGGATCCCATCAGAACTCCGAAGTTAAGCGTGCTTGGGCGAGAGTAGTACTAGGATGGGTGACCCCCTGGGACGTCCTCGTGTTGCACCCCTCTCTTTTTTGTTTCGAAATCCAAATTTCCTATTCGTTCTTTATCCTGTAGTAATTTAGCTCCGTCGGAACGATTGCTTAATATTTTGCTTCTTGTCGAAGCGTGAAGGAGGATCTGAAGGCGCGAGACAAATCAGGAACGGTACGGCTCGATCAAAGCCCGGATCGTCGCTCAAATTTGTCGGCGCAAATGTATCACCGCAACTAGGGGTGGCAATTTTCGACACGACACGAACCTAACACGAAATTAATGGGTTTGGGTTGAGGTTTCGGGAATTCGGGTCAGAATCGGGTTGGACCCGATGAACCCGAAAAGAAAACCGGTCGATTTCGGGTCAACCCGTGGTGACCTGATATGACCCGATATGACCCGTTTACGAATTAAAAATAATTTAATAAACATAAAAATAATTTTATCTAACTAAACTAAGTTATTCTTTTTTTCAAAGGCATTAATTACTTAATCCTAAACGAATTTATTTAATTTGTGTGAAGTTGAAATTATTATACTTGGACAAATAATATATTATATTATTTTTCACTTTTGTATTGTTTTAATTTATTTTATATTTTGCTTGGGATAAAACACTTTTACGGTGTTTAATTTATTTTAGATTTGATTTGGAATCATTTATTTAAATTTTTATTACTTGATTATGTAATTAGTTTTGTGAGAAATTGATTTTATTAGAAATTACAGTGATAAATTAATAAATTAAAATTAAGTTTCGGGTCATTTCGGGTCGACCCGCCGCCCCGTAAACCTGAAATTTTCGGGTTCGGGTCAGCATACCTGACCCGTCACGGGTTGGCGGGTCGGGGTTCGGGTCAACAGATTTTCTGGCGGGTCTGTTGACCCGAACCCGACCCGCCAACCTGATTTGGACCCGAATTGCCACCCCTGACTGCAAGCGTGAAGGATTGATTTCATGATAATTTAGAGTTGCGGGATGAGGGAAAAAAACAGGGTGCAAATCAATAACAAAAAAAAATATAAAGTAAATAAATAAAAGGATAAGAGGAAAATGCTTGAATTGACGCTTAAAATGAATTTCGGTCTAGAAAAGCCACACTGCTTCGCAGGACGGGGTAGTTTAAAAGAATAACGCGAAAGGAACATGGCGGGTGCGATCATACCAGCACTAATGCACCGGATCCCATCAGAACTCCGAAGTTAAGCGTGCTTGGGCGAGAGTAGTACTAGGATGGGTGACCCCCTGGGAAGTCCTCGTGTTGCACCCCTCTCTTTTTTGTTTCGAAATCCAAATTTCCTATTCGTTCTTTATCCTGTAGTAATTTAGCTCCGTCGGAACGATTGCTTAATATTTTGCTTCTTGTCGAAGCGTGAAGGAGGATCTGAAGGCGCGAGACAAATCAGGAACGGTACGGCTCGATCAAAGCCCGGATCGTCGCTCAAATTTGTCGGCGCAAATGTATCACCGCAACTAGGGGTGGCAATTTTCGACACGACACGAACCTAACACGAAATTAATGGGTTTGGGTTGAGGTTTCGGGAATTCGGGTCAGAATCGGGTTGGACCCGATGAACCCGAAAAGAAAACCGGTCGATTTCGGGTCAACCCGTGGTGACCTGATATGACCCGATATGACCCGTTTACGAATTAAAAATAATTTAATAAACATAAAAATAATTTTATCTAACTAAACTAAGTTATTCTTTTTTTCAAAGGCATTAATTACTTAATCCTAAACGAATTTATTTAATTTGTGTGAAGTTGAAATTATTATACTTGGACAAATAATATATTATATTATTTTTCACTTTTGTATTGTTTTAATTTATTTTATATTTTGCTTGGGATAAAACACTTTTACGGTGTTTAATTTATTTTAGATTTGATTTGGAATCATTTATTTAAATTTTTATTACTTGATTATGTAATTAGTTTTGTGAGAAATTGATTTTATTAGAAATTACAGTGATAAATTAATAAATTAAAATTAAGTTTCGGGTCATTTCGGGTCGACCCGCCGCCCCGTAAACCTGAAATTTTCGGGTTCGGGTCAGCATACCTGACCCGTCACGGGTTGGCGGGTCGGGGTTCGGGTCAACAGATTTTCTGGCGGGTCTGTTGACCCGAACCCGACCCGCCAACCTGATTTGGACCCGAATTGCCACCCCTGACTGCAAGCGTGAAGGATTGATTTCATGATAATTTAGAGTTGCGGGATGAGGGAAAAAAACAGGGTGCAAATCAATAACAAAAAAATATATAAAGTAAATAAATAAAAGGATAAGAGGAAAATGCTTGAATTGACGCTTAAAATGAATTTCGGTCTAGAAAACCCACACTGCTTCGCAGGACGGGGTAGTTTAAAAGAATAACGCGAAAGGAACATGGCGGGTGCGATCATACCAGCACTAATGCACCGGATCCCATCAGAACTCCGAAGTTAAGCGTGCTTGGGCGAGAGTAGTACTAGGATGGGTGACCCCCTGGGACGTCCTCGTGTTGCACCCCTCTCTTTTTTGTTTCGAAATCCAAATTTCCTATTCGTTCTTTATCCTGTAGTAATTTAGCTCCGTCGGAACGATTGCTTAATATTTTGCTTCTTGTCGAAGCGTGAAGGAGGATCTGAAGGCGCGAGACAAATCAGGAACGGTACGGCTCGATCAAAGCCCGGATCGTCGCTCAAATTTGTCGGCGCAAATGTATCACCGCAACTAGGGGTGGCAATTTTCGACACGACACGAACCTAACACGAAATTAATGGGTTTGGGTTGAGGTTTCGGGAATTCGGGTCAGAATCGGGTTGGACCCGATGAACCCGAAAAGAAAACCGGTCGATTTCGGGTCAACCCGTGGTGACCTGATATGACCCGATATGACCCGTTTACGAATTAAAAATAATTTAATAAACATAAAAATAATTTTATCTAACTAAACTAAGTTATTCTTTTTTTCAAAGGCATTAATTACTTAATCCTAAACGAATTTATTTAATTTGTGTGAAGTTGAAATTATTATACTTGGACAAATAATATATTATATTATTTTTCACTTTTGTATTGTTTTAATTTATTTTATATTTTGCTTGGGATAAAACACTTTTACGGTGTTTAATTTATTTTAGATTTGATTTGGAATCATTTATTTAAATTTTTATTACTTGATTATGTAATTAGTTTTGTGAGAAATTGATTTTATTAGAAATTACAGTGATAAATTAATAAATTAAAATTAAGTTTCGGGTCATTTCGGGTCGACCCGCCGCCCCGTAAACCTGAAATTTTCGGGTTCGGGTCAGCATACCTGACCCGTCACGGGTTGGCGGGTCGGGGTTCGGGTCAACAGATTTTCTGGCGGGTCTGTTGACCCGAACCCGACCCGCCAACCTGATTTGGACCCGAATTGCCACCCCTGACTGCAAGCGTGAAGGATTGATTTCATGATAATTTAGAGTTGCGGGATGAGGGAAAAAAACAGGGTGCAAATCAATAACAAAAAAATATATAAAGTAAATAAATAAAAGGATAAGAGGAAAATGCTTGAATTGACGCTTAAAATGAATTTCGGTCTAGAAAAGCCACACTGCTTCGCAGGACGGGGTAGTTTAAAAGAATAACGCGAAAGGAACATGGCGGGTGCGATCATACCAGCACTAATGCACCGGATCCCATCAGAACTCCGAAGTTAAGCGTGCTTGGGCGAGAGTAGTACTAGGATGGGTGACCCCCTGGGACGTCCTCGTGTTGCACCCCTCTCTTTTTTGTTTCGAAATCCAAATTTCCTATTCGTTCTTTATCCTGTAGTAATTTAGCTCCGTCGGAACGATTGCTTAATATTTTGCTTCTTGTCGAAGCGTGAAGGAGGATCTGAAGGCGCGAGACAAATCAGGAACGGTACGGCTCGATCAAAGCCCGGATCGTCGCTCAAATTTGTCGGCGCAAATGTATCACCGCAACTAGGGGTGGCAATTTTCGACACGACACGAACCTAACACGAAATTAATGGGTTTGGGTTGAGGTTTCGGGAATTCGGGTCAGAATCGGGTTGGACCCGATGAACCCGAAAAGAAAACCGGTCGATTTCGGGTCAACCCGTGGTGACCTGATATGACCCGATATGACCCGTTTACGAATTAAAAATAATTTAATAAACATAAAAATAATTTTATCTAACTAAACTAAGTTATTCTTTTTTTCAAAGGCATTAATTACTTAATCCTAAACGAATTTATTTAATTTGTGTGAAGTTGAAATTATTATACTTGGACAAATAATATATTATATTATTTTTCACTTTTGTATTGTTTTAATTTATTTTATATTTTGCTTGGGATAAAACACTTTTACGGTGTTTAATTTATTTTAGATTTGATTTGGAATCATTTATTTAAATTTTTATTACTTGATTATGTAATTAGTTTTGTGAGAAATTGATTTTATTAGAAATTACAGTGATAAATTAATAAATTAAAATTAAGTTTCGGGTCATTTCGGGTCGACCCGCCGCCCCGTAAACCTGAAATTTTCGGGTTCGGGTCAGCATACCTGACCCGTCACGGGTTGGCGGGTCGGGGTTCGGGTCAACAGATTTTCTGGCGGGTCTGTTGACCCGAACCCGACCCGCCAACCTGATTTGGACCCGAATTGCCACCCCTAACTGCAAGCGTGAAGGATTGATTTCATGATAATTTAGAGTTGCGGGATGAGGGAAAAAAACAGGGTGCAAATCAATAACAAAAAAATATATAAAGTAAATAAATAAAAGGATAAGAGGAAAATGCTTGAATTGACGCTTAAAATGAATTTCGGTCTAGAAAAGCCACACTGCTTCGCAGGACGGGGTAGTTTAAAAGAATAACGCGAAAGGAACATGGCGGGTGCGATCATACCAGCACTAATGCACCGGATCCCATCAGAACTCCGAAGTTAAGCGTGCTTGGGCGAGAGTAGTACTAGGATGGGTGACCCCCTGGGACGTCCTCGTGTTGCACCCCTCTCTTTTTTGTTTCGAAATCCAAATTTCCTATTCGTTCTTTATCCTGTAGTAATTTAGCTCCGTCGGAACGATTGCTTAATATTTTGCTTCTTGTCGAAGCGTGAAGGAGGATCTGAAGGCGCGAGACAAATCAGGAACGGTACGGCTCGATCAAAGCCCGGATCGTCGCTCAAATTTGTCGGCGCAAATGTATCACCGCAACTAGGGGTGGCAATTTTCGACACGACACGAACCTAACACGAAATTAATGGGTTTGGGTTGAGGTTTCGGGAATTCGGGTCAGAATCGGGTTGGACCCGATGAACCCGAAAAGAAAACCGGTCGATTTCGGGTCAACCCGTGGTGACCTGATATGACCCGATATGACCCGTTTACGAATTAAAAATAATTTAATAAACATAAAAATAATTTTATCTAACTAAACTAAGTTATTCTTTTTTTCAAAGGCATTAATTACTTAATCCTAAACGAATTTATTTAATTTGTGTGAAGTTGAAATTATTATACTTGGACAAATAATATATTATATTATTTTTCACTTTTGTATTGTTTTAATTTATTTTATATTTTGCTTGGGATAAAACACTTTTACGGTGTTTAATTTATTTTAGATTTGATTTGGAATCATTTATTTAAATTTTTATTACTTGATTATGTAATTAGTTTTGTGAGAAATTGATTTTATTAGAAATTACAGTGATAAATTAATAAATTAAAATTAAGTTTCGGGTCATTTCGGGTCGACCCGCCGCCCCGTAAACCTGAAATTTTCGGGTTCGGGTCAGCATACCTGACCCGTCACGGGTTGGCGGGTCGGGGTTCGGGTCAACAGATTTTCTGGCGGGTCTGTTGACCCGAACCCGACCCGCCAACCTGATTTGGACCCGAATTGCCACCCCTGACTGCAAGCGTGAAGGATTGATTTCATGATAATTTAGAGTTGCGGGATGAGGGAAAAAAACAGGGTGCAAATCAATAACAAAAAAATATATAAAGTAAATAAATAAAAGGATAAGAGGAAAATGCTTGAATTGACGCTTAAAATGAATTTCGGTCTAGAAAAGCCACACTGCTTCGCAGGACGGGGTAGTTTAAAAGAATAACGCGAAAGGAACATGGCGGGTGCGATCATACCAGCACTAATGCACCGGATCCCATCAGAACTCCGAAGTTAAGCGTGCTTGGGCGAGAGTAGTACTAGGATGGGTGACCCCCTGGGACGTCCTCGTGTTGCACCCCTCTCTTTTTTGTTTCGAAATCCAAATTTCCTATTCGTTCTTTATCCTGTAGTAATTTAGCTCCGTCGGAACGATTGCTTAATATTTTGCTTCTTGTCGAAGCGTGAAGGAGGATCTGAAGGCGCGAGACAAATCAGGAACGGTACGGCTCGATCAAAGCCCGGATCGTCGCTCAAATTTGTCGGCGCAAATGTATCACCGCAACTAGGGGTGGCAATTTTCGACACGACACGAACCTAACACGAAATTAATGGGTTTGGGTTGAGGTTTCGGGAATTCGGGTCAGAATCGGGTTGGACCCGATGAACCCGAAAAGAAAACCGGTCGATTTCGGGTCAACCCGTGGTGACCTGATATGACCCGATATGACCCGTTTACGAATTAAAAATAATTTAATAAACATAAAAATAATTTTATCTAACTAAACTAAGTTATTCTTTTTTTCAAAGGCATTAATTACTTAATCCTAAACGAATTTATTTAATTTGTGTGAAGTTGAAATTATTATACTTGGACAAATAATATATTATATTATTTTTCACTTTTGTATTGTTTTAATTTATTTTATATTTTGCTTGGGATAAAACACTTTTACGGTGTTTAATTTATTTTAGATTTGATTTGGAATCATTTATTTAAATTTTTATTACTTGATTATGTAATTAGTTTTGTGAGAAATTGATTTTATTAGAAATTACAGTGATAAATTAATAAATTAAAATTAAGTTTCGGGTCATTTCGGGTCGACCCGCCGCCCCGTAAACCTGAAATTTTCGGGTTCGGGTCAGCATACCTGACCCGTCACGGGTTGGCGGGTCGGGGTTCGGGTCAACAGATTTTCTGGCGGGTCTGTTGACCCGAACCCGACCCGCCAACCTGATTTGGACCCGAATTGCCACCCCTAACTGCAAGCGTGAAGGATTGATTTCATGATAATTTAGAGTTGCGGGATGAGGGAAAAAAACAGGGTGCAAATCAATAACAAAAAAAAATATAAAGTAAATAAATAAAAGGATAAGAGGAAAATGCTTGAATTGACGCTTAAAATGAATTTCGGTCTAGAAAAGCCACACTGCTTCGCAGGACGGGGTAGTTTAAAAGAATAACGCGAAAGGAACATGGCGGGTGCGATCATACCAGCACTAATGCACCGGATCCCATCAGAACTCCGAAGTCAAGCGTGCTTGGGCGAGAGTAGTACTAGGATGGGTGACCCCCTGGGAAGTCCTCGTGTTGCACCCCTCTCTTTTTTGTTTCGAAATCCAAATTTCCTATTCGTTCTTTATCCTGTAGTAATTTAGCTCCGTCGGAACGATTGCTTAATATTTTGCTTCTTGTCGAAGCGTGAAGGAGGATCTGAAGGCGCGAGACAAATCAGGAACGGTACGGCTCGATCAAAGCCCGGATCGTCGCTCAAATTTGTCGGCGCAAATGTATCACCGCAACTAGGGGTGGCAATTTTCGACACGACACGAACCTAACACGAAATTAATGGGTTTGGGTTGAGGTTTCGGGAATTCGGGTCAGAATCGGGTTGGACCCGATGAACCCGAAAAGAAAACCGGTCGATTTCGGGTCAACCCGTGGTGACCTGATATGACCCGATATGACCCGTTTACGAATTAAAAATAATTTAATAAACATAAAAATAATTTTATCTAACTAAACTAAGTTATTCTTTTTTTCAAAGGCATTAATTACTTAATCCTAAACGAATTTATTTAATTTGTGTGAAGTTGAAATTATTATACTTGGACAAATAATATATTATATTATTTTTCACTTTTGTATTGTTTTAATTTATTTTATATTTTGCTTGGGATAAAACACTTTTACGGTGTTTAATTTATTTTAGATTTGATTTGGAATCATTTATTTAAATTTTTATTACTTGATTATGTAATTAGTTTTGTGAGAAATTGATTTTATTAGAAATTACAGTGATAAATTAATAAATTAAAATTAAGTTTCGGGTCATTTCGGGTCGACCCGCCGCCCCGTAAACCTGAAATTTTCGGGTTCGGGTCAGCATACCTGACCCGTCACGGGTTGGCGGGTCGGGGTTCGGGTCAACAGATTTTCTGGCGGGTCTGTTGACCCGAACCCGACCCGCCAACCTGATTTGGACCCGAATTGCCACCCCTAACTGCAAGCGTGAAGGATTGATTTCATGATAATTTAGAGTTGCGGGATGAGGGAAAAAAACAGGGTGCAAATCAATAACAAAAAAATATATAAAGTAAATAAATAAAAGGATAAGAGGAAAATGCTTGAATTGACGCTTAAAATGAATTTCGGTCTAGAAAAGCCACACTGCTTCGCAGGACGGGGTAGTTTAAAAGAATAACGCGAAAGGAACATGGCGGGTGCGATCATACCAGCACTAATGCACCGGATCCCATCAGAACTCCGAAGTCAAGCGTGCTTGGGCGAGAGTAGTACTAGGATGGGTGACCCCCTGGGAAGTCCTCGTGTTGCACCCCTCTCTTTTTTGTTTCGAAATCCAAATTTCCTATTCGTTCTTTATCCTGTAGTAATTTAGCTCCGTCGGAACGATTGCTTAATATTTTGCTTCTTGTCGAAGCGTGAAGGAGGATCTGAAGGCGCGAGACAAATCAGGAACGGTACGGCTCGATCAAAGCCCGGATCGTCGCTCAAATTTGTCGGCGCAAATGTATCACCGCAACTAGGGGTGGCAATTTTCGACACGACACGAACCTAACACGAAATTAATGGGTTTGGGTTGAGGTTTCGGGAATTCGGGTCAGAATCGGGTTGGACCCGATGAACCCGAAAAGAAAACCGGTCGATTTCGGGTCAACCCGTGGTGACCTGATATGACCCGATATGACCCGTTTACGAATTAAAAATAATTTAATAAACATAAAAATAATTTTATCTAACTAAACTAAGTTATTCTTTTTTTCAAAGGCATTAATTACTTAATCCTAAACGAATTTATTTAATTTGTGTGAAGTTGAAATTATTATACTTGGACAAATAATATATTATATTATTTTTCACTTTTGTATTGTTTTAATTTATTTTATATTTTGCTTGGGATAAAACACTTTTACGGTGTTTAATTTATTTTAGATTTGATTTGGAATCATTTATTTAAATTTTTATTACTTGATTATGTAATTAGTTTTGTGAGAAATTGATTTTATTAGAAATTACAGTGATAAATTAATAAATTAAAATTAAGTTTCGGGTCATTTCGGGTCGACCCGCCGCCCCGTAAACCTGAAATTTTCGGGTTCGGGTCAGCATACCTGACCCGTCACGGGTTGGCGGGTCGGGGTTCGGGTCAACAGATTTTCTGGCGGGTCTGTTGACCCGAACCCGACCCGCCAACCTGATTTGGACCCGAATTGCCACCCCTAACTGCAAGCGTGAAGGATTGATTTCATGATAATTTAGAGTTGCGGGATGAGGGAAAAAAACAGGGTGCAAATCAATAACAAAAAAATATATAAAGTAAATAAATAAAAGGATAAGAGGAAAATGCTTGAATTGACGCTTAAAATGAATTTCGGTCTAGAAAAGCCACACTGCTTCGCAGGACGGGGTAGTTTAAAAGAATAACGCGAAAGGAACATGGCGGGTGCGATCATACCAGCACTAATGCACCGGATCCCATCAGAACTCCGAAGTCAAGCGTGCTTGGGCGAGAGTAGTACTAGGATGGGTGACCCCCTGGGAAGTCCTCGTGTTGCACCCCTCTCTTTTTTGTTTCGAAATCCAAATTTCCTATTCGTTCTTTATCCTGTAGTAATTTAGCTCCGTCGGAACGATTGCTTAATATTTTGCTTCTTGTCGAAGCGTGAAGGAGGATCTGAAGGCGCGAGACAAATCAGGAACGGTACGGCTCGATCAAAGCCCGGATCGTCGCTCAAATTTGTCGGCGCAAATGTATCACCGCAACTAGGGGTGGCAATTTTCGACACGACACGAACCTAACACGAAATTAATGGGTTTGGGTTGAGGTTTCGGGAATTCGGGTCAGAATCGGGTTGGACCCGATGAACCCGAAAAGAAAACCGGTCGATTTCGGGTCAACCCGTGGTGACCTGATATGACCCGATATGACCCGTTTACGAATTAAAAATAATTTAATAAACATAAAAATAATTTTATCTAACTAAACTAAGTTATTCTTTTTTTCAAAGGCATTAATTACTTAATCCTAAACGAATTTATTTAATTTGTGTGAAGTTGAAATTATTATACTTGGACAAATAATATATTATATTATTTTTCACTTTTGTATTGTTTTAATTTATTTTATATTTTGCTTGGGATAAAACACTTTTACGGTGTTTAATTTATTTTAGATTTGATTTGGAATCATTTATTTAAATTTTTATTACTTGATTATGTAATTAGTTTTGTGAGAAATTGATTTTATTAGAAATTACAGTGATAAATTAATAAATTAAAATTAAGTTTCGGGTCATTTCGGGTCGACCCGCCGCCCCGTAAACCTGAAATTTTCGGGTTCGGGTCAGCATACCTGACCCGTCACGGGTTGGCGGGTCGGGGTTCGGGTCAACAGATTTTCTGGCGGGTCTGTTGACCCGAACCCGACCCGCCAACCTGATTTGGACCCGAATTGCCACCCCTAACTGCAAGCGTGAAGGATTGATTTCATGATAATTTAGAGTTGCGGGATGAGGGAAAAAAACAGGGTGCAAATCAATAACAAAAAAATATATAAAGTAAATAAATAAAAGGATAAGAGGAAAATGCTTGAATTGACGCTTAAAATGAATTTCGGTCTAGAAAAGCCACACTGCTTCGCAGGACGGGGTAGTTTAAAAGAATAACGCGAAAGGAACATGGCGGGTGCGATCATACCAGCACTAATGCACCGGATCCCATCAGAACTCCGAAGTCAAGCGTGCTTGGGCGAGAGTAGTACTAGGATGGGTGACCCCCTGGGAAGTCCTCGTGTTGCACCCCTCTCTTTTTTGTTTCGAAATCCAAATTTCCTATTCGTTCTTTATCCTGTAGTAATTTAGCTCCGTCGGAACGATTGCTTAATATTTTGCTTCTTGTCGAAGCGTGAAGGAGGATCTGAAGGCGCGAGACAAATCAGGAACGGTACGGCTCGATCAAAGCCCGGATCGTCGCTCAAATTTGTCGGCGCAAATGTATCACCGCAACTAGGGGTGGCAATTTTCGACACGACACGAACCTAACACGAAATTAATGGGTTTGGGTTGAGGTTTCGGGAATTCGGGTCAGAATCGGGTTGGACCCGATGAACCCGAAAAGAAAACCGGTCGATTTCGGGTCAACCCGTGGTGACCTGATATGACCCGATATGACCCGTTTACGAATTAAAAATAATTTAATAAACATAAAAATAATTTTATCTAACTAAACTAAGTTATTCTTTTTTTCAAAGGCATTAATTACTTAATCCTAAACGAATTTATTTAATTTGTGTGAAGTTGAAATTATTATACTTGGACAAATAATATATTATATTATTTTTCACTTTTGTATTGTTTTAATTTATTTTATATTTTGCTTGGGATAAAACACTTTTACGGTGTTTAATTTATTTTAGATTTGATTTGGAATCATTTATTTAAATTTTTATTACTTGATTATGTAATTAGTTTTGTGAGAAATTGATTTTATTAGAAATTACAGTGATAAATTAATAAATTAAAATTAAGTTTCGGGTCATTTCGGGTCGACCCGCCGCCCCGTAAACCTGAAATTTTCGGGTTCGGGTCAGCATACCTGACCCGTCACGGGTTGGCGGGTCGGGGTTCGGGTCAACAGATTTTCTGGCGGGTCTGTTGACCCGAACCCGACCCGCCAACCTGATTTGGACCCGAATTGCCACCCCTAACTGCAAGCGTGAAGGATTGATTTCATGATAATTTAGAGTTGCGGGATGAGGGAAAAAAACAGGGTGCAAATCAATAACAAAAAAATATATAAAGTAAATAAATAAAAGGATAAGAGGAAAATGCTTGAATTGACGCTTAAAATGAATTTCGGTCTAGAAAAGCCACACTGCTTCGCAGGACGGGGTAGTTTAAAAGAATAACGCGAAAGGAACATGGCGGGTGCGATCATACCAGCACTAATGCACCGGATCCCATCAGAACTCCGAAGTTAAGCGTGCTTGGGCGAGAGTAGTACTAGGATGGGTGACCCCCTGGGAAGTCCTCGTGTTGCACCCCTCTCTTTTTTGTTTCGAAATCCAAATTTCCTATTCGTTCTTTATCCTGTAGTAATTTAGCTCCGTCGGAACGATTGCTTAATATTTTGCTTCTTGTCGAAGCGTGAAGGAGGATCTGAAGGCGCGAGACAAATCAGGAACGGTACGGCTCGATCAAAGCCCGGATCGTCGCTCAAATTTGTCGGCGCAAATGTATCACCGCAACTAGGGGTGGCAATTTTCGACACGACACGAACCTAACACGAAATTAATGGGTTTGGGTTGAGGTTTCGGGAATTCGGGTCAGAATCGGGTTGGACCCGATGAACCCGAAAAGAAAACCGGTCGATTTCGGGTCAACCCGTGGTGACCTGATATGACCCGATATGACCCGTTTACGAATTAAAAATAATTTAATAAACATAAAAATAATTTTATCTAACTAAACTAAGTTATTCTTTTTTTCAAAGGCATTAATTACTTAATCCTAAACGAATTTATTTAATTTGTGTGAAGTTGAAATTATTATACTTGGACAAATAATATATTATATTATTTTTCACTTTTGTATTGTTTTAATTTATTTTATATTTTGCTTGGGATAAAACACTTTTACGGTGTTTAATTTATTTTAGATTTGATTTGGAATCATTTATTTAAATTTTTATTACTTGATTATGTAATTAGTTTTGTGAGAAATTGATTTTATTAGAAATTACAGTGATAAATTAATAAATTAAAATTAAGTTTCGGGTCATTTCGGGTCGACCCGCCGCCCCGTAAACCTGAAATTTTCGGGTTCGGGTCAGCATACCTGACCCGTCACGGGTTGGCGGGTCGGGGTTCGGGTCAACAGATTTTCTGGCGGGTCTGTTGACCCGAACCCGACCCGCCAACCTGATTTGGACCCGAATTGCCACCCCTAACTGCAAGCGTGAAGGATTGATTTCATGATAATTTAGAGTTGCGGGATGAGGGAAAAAAACAGGGTGCAAATCAATAACAAAAAAATATATAAAGTAAATAAATAAAAGGATAAGAGGAAAATGCTTGAATTGACGCTTAAAATGAATTTCGGTCTAGAAAAGCCACACTGCTTCGCAGGACGGGGTAGTTTAAAAGAATAACGCGAAAGGAACATGGCGGGTGCGATCATACCAGCACTAATGCACCGGATCCCATCAGAACTCCGAAGTTAAGCGTGCTTGGGCGAGAGTAGTACTAGGATGGGTGACCCCCTGGGAAGTCCTCGTGTTGCACCCCTCTCTTTTTTGTTTCGAAATCCAAATTTCCTATTCGTTCTTTATCCTGTAGTAATTTAGCTCCGTCGGAACGATTGCTTAATATTTTGCTTCTTGTCGAAGCGTGAAGGAGGATCTGAAGGCGCGAGACAAATCAGGAACGGTACGGCTCGATCAAAGCCCGGATCGTCGCTCAAATTTGTCGGCGCAAATGTATCACCGCAACTAGGGGTGGCAATTTTCGACACGACACGAACCTAACACGAAATTAATGGGTTTGGGTTGAGGTTTCGGGAATTCGGGTCAGAATCGGGTTGGACCCGATGAACCCGAAAAGAAAACCGGTCGATTTCGGGTCAACCCGTGGTGACCTGATATGACCCGATATGACCCGTTTACGAATTAAAAATAATTTAATAAACATAAAAATAATTTTATCTAACTAAACTAAGTTATTCTTTTTTTCAAAGGCATTAATTACTTAATCCTAAACGAATTTATTTAATTTGTGTGAAGTTGAAATTATTATACTTGGACAAATAATATATTATATTATTTTTCACTTTTGTATTGTTTTAATTTATTTTATATTTTGCTTGGGATAAAACACTTTTACGGTGTTTAATTTATTTTAGATTTGATTTGGAATCATTTATTTAAATTTTTATTACTTGATTATGTAATTAGTTTTGTGAGAAATTGATTTTATTAGAAATTACAGTGATAAATTAATAAATTAAAATTAAGTTTCGGGTCATTTCGGGTCGACCCGCCGCCCCGTAAACCTGAAATTTTCGGGTTCGGGTCAGCATACCTGACCCGTCACGGGTTGGCGGGTCGGGGTTCGGGTCAACAGATTTTCTGGCGGGTCTGTTGACCCGAACCCGACCCGCCAACCTGATTTGGACCCGAATTGCCACCCCTAACTGCAAGCGTGAAGGATTGATTTCATGATAATTTAGAGTTGCGGGATGAGGGAAAAAAACAGGGTGCAAATCAATAACAAAAAAATATATAAAGTAAATAAATAAAAGGATAAGAGGAAAATGCTTGAATTGACGCTTAAAATGAATTTCGGTCTAGAAAAGCCACACTGCTTCGCAGGACGGGGTAGTTTAAAAGAATAACGCGAAAGGAACATGGCGGGTGCGATCATACCAGCACTAATGCACCGGATCCCATCAGAACTCCGAAGTTAAGCGTGCTTGGGCGAGAGTAGTACTAGGATGGGTGACCCCCTGGGAAGTCCTCGTGTTGCACCCCTCTCTTTTTTGTTTCGAAATCCAAATTTCCTATTCGTTCTTTATCCTGTAGTAATTTAGCTCCGTCGGAACGATTGCTTAATATTTTGCTTCTTGTCGAAGCGTGAAGGAGGATCTGAAGGCGCGAGACAAATCAGGAACGGTACGGCTCGATCAAAGCCCGGATCGTCGCTCAAATTTGTCGGCGCAAATGTATCACCGCAACTAGGGGTGGCAATTTTCGACACGACACGAACCTAACACGAAATTAATGGGTTTGGGTTGAGGTTTCGGGAATTCGGGTCAGAATCGGGTTGGACCCGATGAACCCGAAAAGAAAACCGGTCGATTTCGGGTCAACCCGTGGTGACCTGATATGACCCGATATGACCCGTTTACGAATTAAAAATAATTTAATAAACATAAAAATAATTTTATCTAACTAAACTAAGTTATTCTTTTTTTCAAAGGCATTAATTACTTAATCCTAAACGAATTTATTTAATTTGTGTGAAGTTGAAATTATTATACTTGGACAAATAATATATTATATTATTTTTCACTTTTGTATTGTTTTAATTTATTTTATATTTTGCTTGGGATAAAACACTTTTACGGTGTTTAATTTATTTTAGATTTGATTTGGAATCATTTATTTAAATTTTTATTACTTGATTATGTAATTAGTTTTGTGAGAAATTGATTTTATTAGAAATTACAGTGATAAATTAATAAATTAAAATTAAGTTTCGGGTCATTTCGGGTCGACCCGCCGCCCCGTAAACCTGAAATTTTCGGGTTCGGGTCAGCATACCTGACCCGTCACGGGTTGGCGGGTCGGGGTTCGGGTCAACAGATTTTCTGGCGGGTCTGTTGACCCGAACCCGACCCGCCAACCTGATTTGGACCCGAATTGCCACCCCTAACTGCAAGCGTGAAGGATTGATTTCATGATAATTTAGAGTTGCGGGATGAGGGAAAAAAACAGGGTGCAAATCAATAACAAAAAAATATATAAAGTAAATAAATAAAAGGATAAGAGGAAAATGCTTGAATTGACGCTTAAAATGAATTTCGGTCTAGAAAAGCCACACTGCTTCGCAGGACGGGGTAGTTTAAAAGAATAACGCGAAAGGAACATGGCGGGTGCGATCATACCAGCACTAATGCACCGGATCCCATCAGAACTCCGAAGTTAAGCGTGCTTGGGCGAGAGTAGTACTAGGATGGGTGACCCCCTGGGAAGTCCTCGTGTTGCACCCCTCTCTTTTTTGTTTCGAAATCCAAATTTCCTATTCGTTCTTTATCCTGTAGTAATTTAGCTCCGTCGGAACGATTGCTTAATATTTTGCTTCTTGTCGAAGCGTGAAGGAGGATCTGAAGGCGCGAGACAAATCAGGAACGGTACGGCTCGATCAAAGCCCGGATCGTCGCTCAAATTTGTCGGCGCAAATGTATCACCGCAACTAGGGGTGGCAATTTTCGACACGACACGAACCTAACACGAAATTAATGGGTTTGGGTTGAGGTTTCGGGAATTCGGGTCAGAATCGGGTTGGACCCGATGAACCCGAAAAGAAAACCGGTCGATTTCGGGTCAACCCGTGGTGACCTGATATGACCCGATATGACCCGTTTACGAATTAAAAATAATTTAATAAACATAAAAATAATTTTATCTAACTAAACTAAGTTATTCTTTTTTTCAAAGGCATTAATTACTTAATCCTAAACGAATTTATTTAATTTGTGTGAAGTTGAAATTATTATACTTGGACAAATAATATATTATATTATTTTTCACTTTTGTATTGTTTTAATTTATTTTATATTTTGCTTGGGATAAAACACTTTTACGGTGTTTAATTTATTTTAGATTTGATTTGGAATCATTTATTTAAATTTTTATTACTTGATTATGTAATTAGTTTTGTGAGAAATTGATTTTATTAGAAATTACAGTGATAAATTAATAAATTAAAATTAAGTTTCGGGTCATTTCGGGTCGACCCGCCGCCCCGTAAACCTGAAATTTTCGGGTTCGGGTCAGCATACCTGACCCGTCACGGGTTGGCGGGTCGGGGTTCGGGTCAACAGATTTTCTGGCGGGTCTGTTGACCCGAACCCGACCCGCCAACCTGATTTGGACCCGAATTGCCACCCCTAACTGCAAGCGTGAAGGATTGATTTCATGATAATTTAGAGTTGCGGGATGAGGGAAAAAAACAGGGTGCAAATCAATAACAAAAAAATATATAAAGTAAATAAATAAAAGGATAAGAGGAAAATGCTTGAATTGACGCTTAAAATGAATTTCGGTCTAGAAAAGCCACACTGCTTCGCAGGACGGGGTAGTTTAAAAGAATAACGCGAAAGGAACATGGCGGGTGCGATCATACCAGCACTAATGCACCGGATCCCATCAGAACTCCGAAGTTAAGCGTGCTTGGGCGAGAGTAGTACTAGGATGGGTGACCCCCTGGGAAGTCCTCGTGTTGCACCCCTCTCTTTTTTGTTTCGAAATCCAAATTTCCTATTCGTTCTTTATCCTGTAGTAATTTAGCTCCGTCGGAACGATTGCTTAATATTTTGCTTCTTGTCGAAGCGTGAAGGAGGATCTGAAGGCGCGAGACAAATCAGGAACGGTACGGCTCGATCAAAGCCCGGATCGTCGCTCAAATTTGTCGGCGCAAATGTATCACCGCAACTAGGGGTGGCAATTTTCGACACGACACGAACCTAACACGAAATTAATGGGTTTGGGTTGAGGTTTCGGGAATTCGGGTCAGAATCGGGTTGGACCCGATGAACCCGAAAAGAAAACCGGTCGATTTCGGGTCAACCCGTGGTGACCTGATATGACCCGATATGACCCGTTTACGAATTAAAAATAATTTAATAAACATAAAAATAATTTTATCTAACTAAACTAAGTTATTCTTTTTTTCAAAGGCATTAATTACTTAATCCTAAACGAATTTATTTAATTTGTGTGAAGTTGAAATTATTATACTTGGACAAATAATATATTATATTATTTTTCACTTTTGTATTGTTTTAATTTATTTTATATTTTGCTTGGGATAAAACACTTTTACGGTGTTTAATTTATTTTAGATTTGATTTGGAATCATTTATTTAAATTTTTATTACTTGATTATGTAATTAGTTTTGTGAGAAATTGATTTTATTAGAAATTACAGTGATAAATTAATAAATTAAAATTAAGTTTCGGGTCATTTCGGGTCGACCCGCCGCCCCGTAAACCTGAAATTTTCGGGTTCGGGTCAGCATACCTGACCCGTCACGGGTTGGCGGGTCGGGGTTCGGGTCAACAGATTTTCTGGCGGGTCTGTTGACCCGAACCCGACCCGCCAACCTGATTTGGACCCGAATTGCCACCCCTAACTGCAAGCGTGAAGGATTGATTTCATGATAATTTAGAGTTGCGGGATGAGGGAAAAAAACAGGGTGCAAATCAATAACAAAAAAATATATAAAGTAAATAAATAAAAGGATAAGAGGAAAATGCTTGAATTGACGCTTAAAATGAATTTCGGTCTAGAAAAGCCACACTGCTTCGCAGGACGGGGTAGTTTAAAAGAATAACGCGAAAGGAACATGGCGGGTGCGATCATACCAGCACTAATGCACCGGATCCCATCAGAACTCCGAAGTTAAGCGTGCTTGGGCGAGAGTAGTACTAGGATGGGTGACCCCCTGGGAAGTCCTCGTGTTGCACCCCTCTCTTTTTTGTTTCGAAATCCAAATTTCCTATTCGTTCTTTATCCTGTAGTAATTTAGCTCCGTCGGAACGATTGCTTAATATTTTGCTTCTTGTCGAAGCGTGAAGGAGGATCTGAAGGCGCGAGACAAATCAGGAACGGTACGGCTCGATCAAAGCCCGGATCGTCGCTCAAATTTGTCGGCGCAAATGTATCACCGCAACTAGGGGTGGCAATTTTCGACACGACACGAACCTAACACGAAATTAATGGGTTTGGGTTGAGGTTTCGGGAATTCGGGTCAGAATCGGGTTGGACCCGATGAACCCGAAAAGAAAACCGGTCGATTTCGGGTCAACCCGTGGTGACCTGATATGACCCGATATGACCCGTTTACGAATTAAAAATAATTTAATAAACATAAAAATAATTTTATCTAACTAAACTAAGTTATTCTTTTTTTCAAAGGCATTAATTACTTAATCCTAAACGAATTTATTTAATTTGTGTGAAGTTGAAATTATTATACTTGGACAAATAATATATTATATTATTTTTCACTTTTGTATTGTTTTAATTTATTTTATATTTTGCTTGGGATAAAACACTTTTACGGTGTTTAATTTATTTTAGATTTGATTTGGAATCATTTATTTAAATTTTTATTACTTGATTATGTAATTAGTTTTGTGAGAAATTGATTTTATTAGAAATTACAGTGATAAATTAATAAATTAAAATTAAGTTTCGGGTCATTTCGGGTCGACCCGCCGCCCCGTAAACCTGAAATTTTCGGGTTCGGGTCAGCATACCTGACCCGTCACGGGTTGGCGGGTCGGGGTTCGGGTCAACAGATTTTCTGGCGGGTCTGTTGACCCGAACCCGACCCGCCAACCTGATTTGGACCCGAATTGCCACCCCTAACTGCAAGCGTGAAGGATTGATTTCATGATAATTTAGAGTTGCGGGATGAGGGAAAAAAACAGGGTGCAAATCAATAACAAAAAAATATATAAAGTAAATAAATAAAAGGATAAGAGGAAAATGCTTGAATTGACGCTTAAAATGAATTTCGGTCTAGAAAAGCCACACTGCTTCGCAGGACGGGGTAGTTTAAAAGAATAACGCGAAAGGAACATGGCGGGTGCGATCATACCAGCACTAATGCACCGGATCCCATCAGAACTCCGAAGTTAAGCGTGCTTGGGCGAGAGTAGTACTAGGATGGGTGACCCCCTGGGAAGTCCTCGTGTTGCACCCCTCTCTTTTTTGTTTCGAAATCCAAATTTCCTATTCGTTCTTTATCCTGTAGTAATTTAGCTCCGTCGGAACGATTGCTTAATATTTTGCTTCTTGTCGAAGCGTGAAGGAGGATCTGAAGGCGCGAGACAAATCAGGAACGGTACGGCTCGATCAAAGCCCGGATCGTCGCTCAAATTTGTCGGCGCAAATGTATCACCGCAACTAGGGGTGGCAATTTTCGACACGACACGAACCTAACACGAAATTAATGGGTTTGGGTTGAGGTTTCGGGAATTCGGGTCAGAATCGGGTTGGACCCGATGAACCCGAAAAGAAAACCGGTCGATTTCGGGTCAACCCGTGGTGACCTGATATGACCCGATATGACCCGTTTACGAATTAAAAATAATTTAATAAACATAAAAATAATTTTATCTAACTAAACTAAGTTATTCTTTTTTTCAAAGGCATTAATTACTTAATCCTAAACGAATTTATTTAATTTGTGTGAAGTTGAAATTATTATACTTGGACAAATAATATATTATATTATTTTTCACTTTTGTATTGTTTTAATTTATTTTATATTTTGCTTGGGATAAAACACTTTTACGGTGTTTAATTTATTTTAGATTTGATTTGGAATCATTTATTTAAATTTTTATTACTTGATTATGTAATTAGTTTTGTGAGAAATTGATTTTATTAGAAATTACAGTGATAAATTAATAAATTAAAATTAAGTTTCGGGTCATTTCGGGTCGACCCGCCGCCCCGTAAACCTGAAATTTTCGGGTTCGGGTCAGCATACCTGACCCGTCACGGGTTGGCGGGTCGGGGTTCGGGTCAACAGATTTTCTGGCGGGTCTGTTGACCCGAACCCGACCCGCCAACCTGATTTGGACCCGAATTGCCACCCCTAACTGCAAGCGTGAAGGATTGATTTCATGATAATTTAGAGTTGCGGGATGAGGGAAAAAAACAGGGTGCAAATCAATAACAAAAAAATATATAAAGTAAATAAATAAAAGGATAAGAGGAAAATGCTTGAATTGACGCTTAAAATGAATTTCGGTCTAGAAAAGCCACACTGCTTCGCAGGACGGGGTAGTTTAAAAGAATAACGCGAAAGGAACATGGCGGGTGCGATCATACCAGCACTAATGCACCGGATCCCATCAGAACTCCGAAGTTAAGCGTGCTTGGGCGAGAGTAGTACTAGGATGGGTGACCCCCTGGGAAGTCCTCGTGTTGCACCCCTCTCTTTTTTGTTTCGAAATCCAAATTTCCTATTCGTTCTTTATCCTGTAGTAATTTAGCTCCGTCGGAACGATTGCTTAATATTTTGCTTCTTGTCGAAGCGTGAAGGAGGATCTGAAGGCGCGAGACAAATCAGGAACGGTACGGCTCGATCAAAGCCCGGATCGTCGCTCAAATTTGTCGGCGCAAATGTATCACCGCAACTAGGGGTGGCAATTTTCGACACGACACGAACCTAACACGAAATTAATGGGTTTGGGTTGAGGTTTCGGGAATTCGGGTCAGAATCGGGTTGGACCCGATGAACCCGAAAAGAAAACCGGTCGATTTCGGGTCAACCCGTGGTGACCTGATATGACCCGATATGACCCGTTTACGAATTAAAAATAATTTAATAAACATAAAAATAATTTTATCTAACTAAACTAAGTTATTCTTTTTTTCAAAGGCATTAATTACTTAATCCTAAACGAATTTATTTAATTTGTGTGAAGTTGAAATTATTATACTTGGACAAATAATATATTATATTATTTTTCACTTTTGTATTGTTTTAATTTATTTTATATTTTGCTTGGGATAAAACACTTTTACGGTGTTTAATTTATTTTAGATTTGATTTGGAATCATTTATTTAAATTTTTATTACTTGATTATGTAATTAGTTTTGTGAGAAATTGATTTTATTAGAAATTACAGTGATAAATTAATAAATTAAAATTAAGTTTCGGGTCATTTCGGGTCGACCCGCCGCCCCGTAAACCTGAAATTTTCGGGTTCGGGTCAGCATACCTGACCCGTCACGGGTTGGCGGGTCGGGGTTCGGGTCAACAGATTTTCTGGCGGGTCTGTTGACCCGAACCCGACCCGCCAACCTGATTTGGACCCGAATTGCCACCCCTAACTGCAAGCGTGAAGGATTGATTTCATGATAATTTAGAGTTGCGGGATGAGGGAAAAAAACAGGGTGCAAATCAATAACAAAAAAATATATAAAGTAAATAAATAAAAGGATAAGAGGAAAATGCTTGAATTGACGCTTAAAATGAATTTCGGTCTAGAAAAGCCACACTGCTTCGCAGGACGGGGTAGTTTAAAAGAATAACGCGAAAGGAACATGGCGGGTGCGATCATACCAGCACTAATGCACCGGATCCCATCAGAACTCCGAAGTTAAGCGTGCTTGGGCGAGAGTAGTACTAGGATGGGTGACCCCCTGGGAAGTCCTCGTGTTGCACCCCTCTCTTTTTTGTTTCGAAATCCAAATTTCCTATTCGTTCTTTATCCTGTAGTAATTTAGCTCCGTCGGAACGATTGCTTAATATTTTGCTTCTTGTCGAAGCGTGAAGGAGGATCTGAAGGCGCGAGACAAATCAGGAACGGTACGGCTCGATCAAAGCCCGGATCGTCGCTCAAATTTGTCGGCGCAAATGTATCACCGCAACTAGGGGTGGCAATTTTCGACACGACACGAACCTAACACGAAATTAATGGGTTTGGGTTGAGGTTTCGGGAATTCGGGTCAGAATCGGGTTGGACCCGATGAACCCGAAAAGAAAACCGGTCGATTTCGGGTCAACCCGTGGTGACCTGATATGACCCGATATGACCCGTTTACGAATTAAAAATAATTTAATAAACATAAAAATAATTTTATCTAACTAAACTAAGTTATTCTTTTTTTCAAAGGCATTAATTACTTAATCCTAAACGAATTTATTTAATTTGTGTGAAGTTGAAATTATTATACTTGGACAAATAATATATTATATTATTTTTCACTTTTGTATTGTTTTAATTTATTTTATATTTTGCTTGGGATAAAACACTTTTACGGTGTTTAATTTATTTTAGATTTGATTTGGAATCATTTATTTAAATTTTTATTACTTGATTATGTAATTAGTTTTGTGAGAAATTGATTTTATTAGAAATTACAGTGATAAATTAATAAATTAAAATTAAGTTTCGGGTCATTTCGGGTCGACCCGCCGCCCCGTAAACCTGAAATTTTCGGGTTCGGGTCAGCATACCTGACCCGTCACGGGTTGGCGGGTCGGGGTTCGGGTCAACAGATTTTCTGGCGGGTCTGTTGACCCGAACCCGACCCGCCAACCTGATTTGGACCCGAATTGCCACCCCTAACTGCAAGCGTGAAGGATTGATTTCATGATAATTTAGAGTTGCGGGATGAGGGAAAAAAACAGGGTGCAAATCAATAACAAAAAAATATATAAAGTAAATAAATAAAAGGATAAGAGGAAAATGCTTGAATTGACGCTTAAAATGAATTTCGGTCTAGAAAAGCCACACTGCTTCGCAGGACGGGGTAGTTTAAAAGAATAACGCGAAAGGAACATGGCGGGTGCGATCATACCAGCACTAATGCACCGGATCCCATCAGAACTCCGAAGTTAAGCGTGCTTGGGCGAGAGTAGTACTAGGATGGGTGACCCCCTGGGAAGTCCTCGTGTTGCACCCCTCTCTTTTTTGTTTCGAAATCCAAATTTCCTATTCGTTCTTTATCCTGTAGTAATTTAGCTCCGTCGGAACGATTGCTTAATATTTTGCTTCTTGTCGAAGCGTGAAGGAGGATCTGAAGGCGCGAGACAAATCAGGAACGGTACGGCTCGATCAAAGCCCGGATCGTCGCTCAAATTTGTCGGCGCAAATGTATCACCGCAACTAGGGGTGGCAATTTTCGACACGACACGAACCTAACACGAAATTAATGGGTTTGGGTTGAGGTTTCGGGAATTCGGGTCAGAATCGGGTTGGACCCGATGAACCCGAAAAGAAAACCGGTCGATTTCGGGTCAACCCGTGGTGACCTGATATGACCCGATATGACCCGTTTACGAATTAAAAATAATTTAATAAACATAAAAATAATTTTATCTAACTAAACTAAGTTATTCTTTTTTTCAAAGGCATTAATTACTTAATCCTAAACGAATTTATTTAATTTGTGTGAAGTTGAAATTATTATACTTGGACAAATAATATATTATATTATTTTTCACTTTTGTATTGTTTTAATTTATTTTATATTTTGCTTGGGATAAAACACTTTTACGGTGTTTAATTTATTTTAGATTTGATTTGGAATCATTTATTTAAATTTTTATTACTTGATTATGTAATTAGTTTTGTGAGAAATTGATTTTATTAGAAATTACAGTGATAAATTAATAAATTAAAATTAAGTTTCGGGTCATTTCGGGTCGACCCGCCGCCCCGTAAACCTGAAATTTTCGGGTTCGGGTCAGCATACCTGACCCGTCACGGGTTGGCGGGTCGGGGTTCGGGTCAACAGATTTTCTTTGAATTGACGCTTAAAATGAATTTCGGTCTAGAAAAGCCACACTGCTTCGCAGGACGGGGTAGTTTAAAAGAATAACGCGAAAGGAACATGGCGGGTGCGATCATACCAGCACTAATGCACCGGATCCCATCAGAACTCCGAAGTTAAGCGTGCTTGGGCGAGAGTAGTACTAGGATGGGTGACCCCCTGGGAAGTCCTCGTGTTGCACCCCTCTCTTTTTTGTTTCGAAATCCAAATTTCCTATTCGTTCTTTATCCTGTAGTAATTTAGCTCCGTCGGAACGATTGCTTAATATTTTGCTTCTTGTCGAAGCGTGAAGGAGGATCTGAAGGCGCGAGACAAATCAGGAACGGTACGGCTCGATCAAAGCCCGGATCGTCGCTCAAATTTGTCGGCGCAAATGTATCACCGCAACTAGGGGTGGCAATTTTCGACACGACACGAACCTAACACGAAATTAATGGGTTTGGGTTGAGGTTTCGGGAATTCGGGTCAGAATCGGGTTGGACCCGATGAACCCGAAAAGAAAACCGGTCGATTTCGGGTCAACCCGTGGTGACCTGATATGACCCGATATGACCCGTTTACGAATTAAAAATAATTTAATAAACATAAAAATAATTTTATCTAACTAAACTAAGTTATTCTTTTTTTCAAAGGCATTAATTACTTAATCCTAAACGAATTTATTTAATTTGTGTGAAGTTGAAATTATTATACTTGGACAAATAATATATTATATTATTTTTCACTTTTGTATTGTTTTAATTTATTTTATATTTTGCTTGGGATAAAACACTTTTACGGTGTTTAATTTATTTTAGATTTGATTTGGAATCATTTATTTAAATTTTTATTACTTGATTATGTAATTAGTTTTGTGAGAAATTGATTTTATTAGAAATTACAGTGATAAATTAATAAATTAAAATTAAGTTTCGGGTCATTTCGGGTCGACCCGCCGCCCCGTAAACCTGAAATTTTCGGGTTCGGGTCAGCATACCTGACCCGTCACGGGTTGGCGGGTCGGGGTTCGGGTCAACAGATTTTCTGGCGGGTCTGTTGACCCGAACCCGACCCGCCAACCTGATTTGGACCCGAATTGCCACCCCTAACTGCAAGCGTGAAGGATTGATTTCATGATAATTTAGAGTTGCGGGATGAGGGAAAAAAACAGGGTGCAAATCAATAACAAAAAAATATATAAAGTAAATAAATAAAAGGATAAGAGGAAAATGCTTGAATTGACGCTTAAAATGAATTTCGGTCTAGAAAAGCCACACTGCTTCGCAGGACGGGGTAGTTTAAAAGAATAACGCGAAAGGAACATGGCGGGTGCGATCATACCAGCACTAATGCACCGGATCCCATCAGAACTCCGAAGTTAAGCGTGCTTGGGCGAGAGTAGTACTAGGATGGGTGACCCCCTGGGAAGTCCTCGTGTTGCACCCCTCTCTTTTTTGTTTCGAAATCCAAATTTCCTATTCGTTCTTTATCCTGTAGTAATTTAGCTCCGTCGGAACGATTGCTTAATATTTTGCTTCTTGTCGAAGCGTGAAGGAGGATCTGAAGGCGCGAGACAAATCAGGAACGGTACGGCTCGATCAAAGCCCGGATCGTCGCTCAAATTTGTCGGCGCAAATGTATCACCGCAACTAGGGGTGGCAATTTTCGACACGACACGAACCTAACACGAAATTAATGGGTTTGGGTTGAGGTTTCGGGAATTCGGGTCAGAATCGGGTTGGACCCGATGAACCCGAAAAGAAAACCGGTCGATTTCGGGTCAACCCGTGGTGACCTGATATGACCCGATATGACCCGTTTACGAATTAAAAATAATTTAATAAACATAAAAATAATTTTATCTAACTAAACTAAGTTATTCTTTTTTTCAAAGGCATTAATTACTTAATCCTAAACGAATTTATTTAATTTGTGTGAAGTTGAAATTATTATACTTGGACAAATAATATATTATATTATTTTTCACTTTTGTATTGTTTTAATTTATTTTATATTTTGCTTGGGATAAAACACTTTTACGGTGTTTAATTTATTTTAGATTTGATTTGGAATCATTTATTTAAATTTTTATTACTTGATTATGTAATTAGTTTTGTGAGAAATTGATTTTATTAGAAATTACAGTGATAAATTAATAAATTAAAATTAAGTTTCGGGTCATTTCGGGTCGACCCGCCGCCCCGTAAACCTGAAATTTTCGGGTTCGGGTCAGCATACCTGACCCGTCACGGGTTGGCGGGTCGGGGTTCGGGTCAACAGATTTTCTGGCGGGTCTGTTGACCCGAACCCGACCCGCCAACCTGATTTGGACCCGAATTGCCACCCCTAACTGCAAGCGTGAAGGATTGATTTCATGATAATTTAGAGTTGCGGGATGAGGGAAAAAAACAGGGTGCAAATCAATAACAAAAAAAATATATAAAGTAAATAAATAAAAGGATAAGAGGAAAATGCTTGAATTGACGCTTAAAATGAATTTCGGTCTAGAAAAGCCACACTGCTTCGCAGGACGGGGGTAGTTTAAAAGAATAACGCGAAAGGAACATGGCGGGTGCGATCATACCAGCACTAATGCACCGGATCCCATCAGAACTCCGAAGTTAAGCGTGCTTGGGCGAGAGTAGTACTAGGATGGGTGACCCCCTGGGAAGTCCTCGTGTTGCACCCCTCTCTTTTTTGTTTCGAAATCCAAATTTCCTATTCGTTCTTTATCCTGTAGTAATTTAGCTCCGTCGGAACGATTGCTTAATATTTTGCTTCTTGTCGAAGCGTGAAGGAGGATCTGAAGGCGCGAGACAAATCAGGAACGGTACGGCTCGATCAAAGCCCGGATCGTCGCTCAAATTTGTCGGCGCAAATGTATCACCGCAACTAGGGGTGGCAATTTTCGGGTCAGGTATGCTGACCCGGACCCGAAAATTTCAGGTTTACGGGGCGGCGGGTCGACCCGAAATGACCCGAAACTTAATTTTAATTTATTAATTTATCACTGTAATTTCTAATAAAATCAATTTCTCACAAAACTAATTACATAATCAAGTAATAAAAATTTAAATAAATGATTCCAAATCAAATCTAAAATAAATTAAACACCGTAAAAGTGTTTTATCCCAAGCAAAATATAAAATAAATTAAAACAATACAAAAGTGAAAAATAATATAATATATTATTTGTCCAAGTATAATAATTTCAACTTCACACAAATTAAATAAATTCGTTTAGGATTAAGTAATTAATGCCTTTGAAAAAAAGAATAACTTAGTTTAGTTAGATAAAATTATTTTTATGTTTATTAAATTATTTTTAATTCGTAAACGGGTCATATCGGGTCATATCAGGTCACCACGGGTTGACCCGAAATCGACCGGTTTTCTTTTCGGGTTCATCGGGTCCAACCCGATTCTGACCCGAATTCCCGAAACCTCAACCCAAACCCATTAATTTCGTGTTAGGTTCGTGTCGTGTCGAAAATTGCCACCCCTAGTTGCGGTGATACATTTGCGCCGACAAATTTGAGCGACGATCCGGGCTTTGATCGAGCCGTACCGTTCCTGATTTGTCTCGCGCCTTCAGATCCTCCTTCACGCTTCGACAAGAAGCAAAATATTAAGCAATCGTTCCGACGGAGCTAAATTACTACAGGATAAAGAACGAATAGGAAATTTGGATTTCGAAACAAAAAAGAGAGGGGTGCAACACGAGGACTTCCCAGGGGGTCACCCATCCTAGTACTACTCTCGCCCAAGCACGCTTAACTTCGGAGTTCTGATGGGATCCGGTGCATTAGTGCTGGTATGATCGCACCCGCCATGTTCCTTTCGCGTTATTCTTTTAAACTACCCCGTCCTGCGAAGCAGTGTGGCTTTTCTAGACCGAAATTCATTTTAAGCGTCAATTCAAGCATTTTCCTCTTATCCTTTTATTTATTTACTTTATATTTTTTTTTGTTATTGATTTGCACCCTGTTTTTTTCCCTCATCCCGCAACTCTAAATTATCATGAAATCAATCCTTCACGCTTGCAGTTAGGGGTGGCAATTCGGGTCCAAATCAGGTTGGCGGGTCGGGTTCGGGTCAACAGACCCGCCAGAAAATCTGTTGACCCGAACCCCGACCCGCCAACCCGTGACGGGTCAGGTATGCTGACCCGGACCCGAAAATTTCAGGTTTACGGGGCGGCGGGTCGACCCGAAATGACCCGAAACTTAATTTTAATTTATTAATTTATCACTGTAATTTCTAATAAAATCAATTTCTCACAAAACTAATTACATAATCAAGTAATAAAAATTTAAATAAATGATTCCAAATCAAATCTAAAATAAATTAAACACCGTAAAAGTGTTTTATCCCAAGCAAAATATAAAATAAATTAAAACAATACAAAAGTGAAAAATAATATAATATATTATTTGTCCAAGTATAATAATTTCAACTTCACACAAATTAAATAAATTCGTTTAGGATTAAGTAATTAATGCCTTTGAAAAAAAGAATAACTTAGTTTAGTTAGATAAAATTATTTTTATGTTTATTAAATTATTTTTAATTCGTAAACGGGTCATATCGGGTCATATCAGGTCACCACGGGTTGACCCGAAATCGACCGGTTTTCTTTTCGGGTTCATCGGGTCCAACCCGATTCTGACCCGAATTCCCGAAACCTCAACCCAAACCCATTAATTTCGTGTTAGGTTCGTGTCGTGTCGAAAATTGCCACCCCTAGTTGCGGTGATACATTTGCGCCGACAAATTTGAGCGACGATCCGGGCTTTGATCGAGCCGTACCGTTCCTGATTTGTCTCGCGCCTTCAGATCCTCCTTCACGCTTCGACAAGAAGCAAAATATTAAGCAATCGTTCCGACGGAGCTAAATTACTACAGGATAAAGAACGAATAGGAAATTTGGATTTCGAAACAAAAAAGAGAGGGGTGCAACACGAGGACTTCCCAGGGGGTCACCCATCCTAGTACTTCGGAGTTCTGATGGGATCCGGTGCATTAGTGCTGGTATGATCGCACCCGCCATGTTCCTTTCGCGTTATTCTTTTAAACTACCCCGTCCTGCGAAGCAGTGTGGCTTTTCTAGACCGAAATTCATTTTAAGCGTCAATTCAAGCATTTTCCTCTTATCCTTTTATTTATTTACTTTATATTTTTTTTTGTTATTGATTTGCACCCTGTTTTTTTCCCTCATCCCGCAACTCTAAATTATCATGAAATCAATCCTTCACGCTTGCAGTTAGGGGTGGCAATTCGGGTCCAAATCAGGTTGGCGGGTCGGGTTCGGGTCAACAGACCCGCCAGAAAATCTGTTGACCCGAACCCCGACCCGCCAACCCGTGACGGGTCAGGTATGCTGACCCGGACCCGAAAATTTCAGGTTTACGGGGCGGCGGGTCGACCCGAAATGACCCGAAACTTAATTTTAATTTATTAATTTATCACTGTAATTTCTAATAAAATCAATTTCTCACAAAACTAATTACATAATCAAGTAATAAAAATTTAAATAAATGATTCCAAATCAAATCTAAAATAAATTAAACACCGTAAAAGTGTTTTATCCCAAGCAAAATATAAAATAAATTAAAACAATACAAAAGTGAAAAATAATATAATATATTATTTGTCCAAGTATAATAATTTCAACTTCACACAAATTAAATAAATTCGTTTAGGATTAAGTAATTAATGCCTTTGAAAAAAAGAATAACTTAGTTTAGTTAGATAAAATTATTTTTATGTTTATTAAATTATTTTTAATTCGTAAACGGGTCATATCGGGTCATATCAGGTCACCACGGGTTGACCCGAAATCGACCGGTTTTCTTTTCGGGTTCATCGGGTCCAACCCGATTCTGACCCGAATTCCCGAAACCTCAACCCAAACCCATTAATTTCGTGTTAGGTTCGTGTCGTGTCGAAAATTGCCACCCCTAGTTGCGGTGATACATTTGCGCCGACAAATTTGAGCGACGATCCGGGCTTTGATCGAGCCGTACCGTTCCTGATTTGTCTCGCGCCTTCAGATCCTCCTTCACGCTTCGACAAGAAGCAAAATATTAAGCAATCGTTCCGACGGAGCTAAATTACTACAGGATAAAGAACGAATAGGAAATTTGGATTTCGAAACAAAAAAGAGAGGGGTGCAACACGAGGACTTCCCAGGGGGTCACCCATCCTAGTACTACTCTCGCCCAAGCACGCTTAACTTCGGAGTTCTGATGGGATCCGGTGCATTAGTGCTGGTATGATCGCACCCGCCATGTTCCTTTCGCGTTATTCTTTTAAACTACCCCGTCCTGCGAAGCAGTGTGGCTTTTCTAGACCGAAATTCATTTTAAGCGTCAATTCAAGCATTTTCCTCTTATCCTTTTATTTATTTACTTTATATTTTTTTTTGTTATTGATTTGCACCCTGTTTTTTTCCCTCATCCCGCAACTCTAAATTATCATGAAATCAATCCTTCACGCTTGCAGTTAGGGGTGGCAATTCGGGTCCAAATCAGGTTGGCGGGTCGGGTTCGGGTCAACAGACCCGCCAGAAAATCTGTTGACCCGAACCCCGACCCGCCAACCCGTGACGGGTCAGGTATGCTGACCCGGACCCGAAAATTTCAGGTTTACGGGGCGGCGGGTCGACCCGAAATGACCCGAAACTTAATTTTAATTTATTAATTTATCACTGTAATTTCTAATAAAATCAATTTCTCACAAAACTAATTACATAATCAAGTAATAAAAATTTAAATAAATGATTCCAAATCAAATCTAAAATAAATTAAACACCGTAAAAGTGTTTTATCCCAAGCAAAATATAAAATAAATTAAAACAATACAAAAGTGAAAAATAATATAATATATTATTTGTCCAAGTATAATAATTTCAACTTCACACAAATTAAATAAATTCGTTTAGGATTAAGTAATTAATGCCTTTGAAAAAAAGAATAACTTAGTTTAGTTAGATAAAATTATTTTTATGTTTATTAAATTATTTTTAATTCGTAAACGGGTCATATCGGGTCATATCAGGTCACCACGGGTTGACCCGAAATCGACCGGTTTTCTTTTCGGGTTCATCGGGTCCAACCCGATTCTGACCCGAATTCCCGAAACCTCAACCCAAACCCATTAATTTCGTGTTAGGTTCGTGTCGTGTCGAAAATTGCCACCCCTAGTTGCGGTGATACATTTGCGCCGACAAATTTGAGCGACGATCCGGGCTTTGATCGAGCCGTACCGTTCCTGATTTGTCTCGCGCCTTCAGATCCTCCTTCACGCTTCGACAAGAAGCAAAATATTAAGCAATCGTTCCGACGGAGCTAAATTACTACAGGATAAAGAACGAATAGGAAATTTGGATTTCGAAACAAAAAAGAGAGGGGTGCAACACGAGGACTTCCCAGGGGGTCACCCATCCTAGTACTACTCTCGCCCAAGCACGCTTAACTTCGGAGTTCTGATGGGATCCGGTGCATTAGTGCTGGTATGATCGCACCCGCCATGTTCCTTTCGCGTTATTCTTTTAAACTACCCCGTCCTGCGAAGCAGTGTGGCTTTTCTAGACCGAAATTCATTTTAAGCGTCAATTCAAGCATTTTCCTCTTATCCTTTTATTTATTTACTTTATATATTTTTTTGTTATTGATTTGCACCCTGTTTTTTTCCCTCATCCCGCAACTCTAAATTATCATGAAATCAATCCTTCACGCTTGCAGTTAGGGGTGGCAATTCGGGTCCAAATCAGGTTGGCGGGTCGGGTTCGGGTCAACAGACCCGCCAGAAAATCTGTTGACCCGAACCCCGACCCGCCAACCCGTGACGGGTCAGGTATGCTGACCCGGACCCGAAAATTTCAGGTTTACGGGGCGGCGGGTCGACCCGAAATGACCCGAAACTTAATTTTAATTTATTAATTTATCACTGTAATTTCTAATAAAATCAATTTCTCACAAAACTAATTACATAATCAAGTAATAAAAATTTAAATAAATGATTCCAAATCAAATCTAAAATAAATTAAACACCGTAAAAGTGTTTTATCCCAAGCAAAATATAAAATAAATTAAAACAATACAAAAGTGAAAAATAATATAATATATTATTTGTCCAAGTATAATAATTTCAACTTCACACAAATTAAATAAATTCGTTTAGGATTAAGTAATTAATGCCTTTGAAAAAAAGAATAACTTAGTTTAGTTAGATAAAATTATTTTTATGTTTATTAAATTATTTTTAATTCGTAAACGGGTCATATCGGGTCATATCAGGTCACCACGGGTTGACCCGAAATCGACCGGTTTTCTTTTCGGGTTCATCGGGTCCAACCCGATTCTGACCCGAATTCCCGAAACCTCAACCCAAACCCATTAATTTCGTGTTAGGTTCGTGTCGTGTCGAAAATTGCCACCCCTAGTTGCGGTGATACATTTGCGCCGACAAATTTGAGCGACGATCCGGGCTTTGATCGAGCCGTACCGTTCCTGATTTGTCTCGCGCCTTCAGATCCTCCTTCACGCTTCGACAAGAAGCAAAATATTAAGCAATCGTTCCGACGGAGCTAAATTACTACAGGATAAAGAACGAATAGGAAATTTGGATTTCGAAACAAAAAAGAGAGGGGTGCAACACGAGGACTTCCCAGGGGGTCACCCATCCTAGTACTACTCTCGCCCAAGCACGCTTAACTTCGGAGTTCTGATGGGATCCGGTGCATTAGTGCTGGTATGATCGCACCCGCCATGTTCCTTTCGCGTTATTCTTTTAAACTACCCCGTCCTGCGAAGCAGTGTGGCTTTTCTAGACCGAAATTCATTTTAAGCGTCAATTCAAGCATTTTCCTCTTATCCTTTTATTTATTTACTTTATATTTTTTTTTGTTATTGATTTGCACCCTGTTTTTTTCCCTCATCCCGCAACTCTAAATTATCATGAAATCAATCCTTCACGCTTGCAGTTAGGGGTGGCAATTCGGGTCCAAATCAGGTTGGCGGGTCGGGTTCGGGTCAACAGACCCGCCAGAAAATCTGTTGACCCGAACCCCGACCCGCCAACCCGTGACGGGTCAGGTATGCTGACCCGGACCCGAAAATTTCAGGTTTACGGGGCGGCGGGTCGACCCGAAATGACCCGAAACTTAATTTTAATTTATTAATTTATCACTGTAATTTCTAATAAAATCAATTTCTCACAAAACTAATTACATAATCAAGTAATAAAAATTTAAATAAATGATTCCAAATCAAATCTAAAATAAATTAAACACCGTAAAAGTGTTTTATCCCAAGCAAAATATAAAATAAATTAAAACAATACAAAAGTGAAAAATAATATAATATATTATTTGTCCAAGTATAATAATTTCAACTTCACACAAATTAAATAAATTCGTTTAGGATTAAGTAATTAATGCCTTTGAAAAAAAGAATAACTTAGTTTAGTTAGATAAAATTATTTTTATGTTTATTAAATTATTTTTAATTCGTAAACGGGTCATATCGGGTCATATCAGGTCACCACGGGTTGACCCGAAATCGACCGGTTTTCTTTTCGGGTTCATCGGGTCCAACCCGATTCTGACCCGAATTCCCGAAACCTCAACCCAAACCCATTAATTTCGTGTTAGGTTCGTGTCGTGTCGAAAATTGCCACCCCTAGTTGCGGTGATACATTTGCGCCGACAAATTTGAGCGACGATCCGGGCTTTGATCGAGCCGTACCGTTCCTGATTTGTCTCGCGCCTTCAGATCCTCCTTCACGCTTCGACAAGAAGCAAAATATTAAGCAATCGTTCCGACGGAGCTAAATTACTACAGGATAAAGAACGAATAGGAAATTTGGATTTCGAAACAAAAAAGAGAGGGGTGCAACACGAGGACTTCCCAGGGGGTCACCCATCCTAGTACTACTCTCGCCCAAGCACGCTTAACTTCGGAGTTCTGATGGGATCCGGTGCATTAGTGCTGGTATGATCGCACCCGCCATGTTCCTTTCGCGTTATTCTTTTAAACTACCCCGTCCTGCGAAGCAGTGTGGCTTTTCTAGACCGAAATTCATTTTAAGCGTCAATTCAAGCATTTTCCTCTTATCCTTTTATTTATTTACTTTATATTTTTTTTTGTTATTGATTTGCACCCTGTTTTTTTCCCTCATCCCGCAACTCTAAATTATCATGAAATCAATCCTTCACGCTTGCAGTTAGGGGTGGCAATTCGGGTCCAAATCAGGTTGGCGGGTCGGGTTCGGGTCAACAGACCCGCCAGAAAATCTGTTGACCCGAACCCCGACCCGCCAACCCGTGACGGGTCAGGTATGCTGACCCGGACCCGAAAATTTCAGGTTTACGGGGCGGCGGGTCGACCCGAAATGACCCGAAACTTAATTTTAATTTATTAATTTATCACTGTAATTTCTAATAAAATCAATTTCTCACAAAACTAATTACATAATCAAGTAATAAAAATTTAAATAAATGATTCCAAATCAAATCTAAAATAAATTAAACACCGTAAAAGTGTTTTATCCCAAGCAAAATATAAAATAAATTAAAACAATACAAAAGTGAAAAATAATATAATATATTATTTGTCCAAGTATAATAATTTCAACTTCACACAAATTAAATAAATTCGTTTAGGATTAAGTAATTAATGCCTTTGAAAAAAAGAATAACTTAGTTTAGTTAGATAAAATTATTTTTATGTTTATTAAATTATTTTTAATTCGTAAACGGGTCATATCGGGTCATATCAGGTCACCACGGGTTGACCCGAAATCGACCGGTTTTCTTTTCGGGTTCATCGGGTCCAACCCGATTCTGACCCGAATTCCCGAAACCTCAACCCAAACCCATTAATTTCGTGTTAGGTTCGTGTCGTGTCGAAAATTGCCACCCCTAGTTGCGGTGATACATTTGCGCCGACAAATTTGAGCGACGATCCGGGCTTTGATCGAGCCGTACCGTTCCTGATTTGTCTCGCGCCTTCAGATCCTCCTTCACGCTTCGACAAGAAGCAAAATATTAAGCAATCGTTCCGACGGAGCTAAATTACTACAGGATAAAGAACGAATAGGAAATTTGGATTTCGAAACAAAAAAGAGAGGGGTGCAACACGAGGACTTCCCAGGGGGTCACCCATCCTAGTACTACTCTCGCCCAAGCACGCTTAACTTCGGAGTTCTGATGGGATCCGGTGCATTAGTGCTGGTATGATCGCACCCGCCATGTTCCTTTCGCGTTATTCTTTTAAACTACCCCGTCCTGCGAAGCAGTGTGGCTTTTCTAGACCGAAATTCATTTTAAGCGTCAATTCAAGCATTTTCCTCTTATCCTTTTATTTATTTACTTTATATTTTTTTTTGTTATTGATTTGCACCCTGTTTTTTTCCCTCATCCCGCAACTCTAAATTATCATGAAATCAATCCTTCACGCTTGCAGTTAGGGGTGGCAATTCGGGTCCAAATCAGGTTGGCGGGTCGGGTTCGGGTCAACAGACCCGCCAGAAAATCTGTTGACCCGAACCCCGACCCGCCAACCCGTGACGGGTCAGGTATGCTGACCCGGACCCGAAAATTTCAGGTTTACGGGGCGGCGGGTCGACCCGAAATGACCCGAAACTTAATTTTAATTTATTAATTTATCACTGTAATTTCTAATAAAATCAATTTCTCACAAAACTAATTACATAATCAAGTAATAAAAATTTAAATAAATGATTCCAAATCAAATCTAAAATAAATTAAACACCGTAAAAGTGTTTTATCCCAAGCAAAATATAAAATAAATTAAAACAATACAAAAGTGAAAAATAATATAATATATTATTTGTCCAAGTATAATAATTTCAACTTCACACAAATTAAATAAATTCGTTTAGGATTAAGTAATTAATGCCTTTGAAAAAAAGAATAACTTAGTTTAGTTAGATAAAATTATTTTTATGTTTATTAAATTATTTTTAATTCGTAAACGGGTCATATCGGGTCATATCAGGTCACCACGGGTTGACCCGAAATCGACCGGTTTTCTTTTCGGGTTCATCGGGTCCAACCCGATTCTGACCCGAATTCCCGAAACCTCAACCCAAACCCATTAATTTCGTGTTAGGTTCGTGTCGTGTCGAAAATTGCCACCCCTAGTTGCGGTGATACATTTGCGCCGACAAATTTGAGCGACGATCCGGGCTTTGATCGAGCCGTACCGTTCCTGATTTGTCTCGCGCCTTCAGATCCTCCTTCACGCTTCGACAAGAAGCAAAATATTAAGCAATCGTTCCGACGGAGCTAAATTACTACAGGATAAAGAACGAATAGGAAATTTGGATTTCGAAACAAAAAAGAGAGGGGTGCAACACGAGGACTTCCCAGGGGGTCACCCATCCTAGTACTACTCTCGCCCAAGCACGCTTAACTTCGGAGTTCTGATGGGATCCGGTGCATTAGTGCTGGTATGATCGCACCCGCCATGTTCCTTTCGCGTTATTCTTTTAAACTACCCCGTCCTGCGAAGCAGTGTGGCTTTTCTAGACCGAAATTCATTTTAAGCGTCAATTCAAGCATTTTCCTCTTATCCTTTTATTTATTTACTTTATATTTTTTTTTGTTATTGATTTGCACCCTGTTTTTTTCCCTCATCCCGCAACTCTAAATTATCATGAAATCAATCCTTCACGCTTGCAGTTAGGGGTGGCAATTCGGGTCCAAATCAGGTTGGCGGGTCGGGTTCGGGTCAACAGACCCGCCAGAAAATCTGTTGACCCGAACCCCGACCCGCCAACCCGTGACGGGTCAGGTATGCTGACCCGGACCCGAAAATTTCAGGTTTACGGGGCGGCGGGTCGACCCGAAATGACCCGAAACTTAATTTTAATTTATTAATTTATCACTGTAATTTCTAATAAAATCAATTTCTCACAAAACTAATTACATAATCAAGTAATAAAAATTTAAATAAATGATTCCAAATCAAATCTAAAATAAATTAAACACCGTAAAAGTGTTTTATCCCAAGCAAAATATAAAATAAATTAAAACAATACAAAAGTGAAAAATAATATAATATATTATTTGTCCAAGTATAATAATTTCAACTTCACACAAATTAAATAAATTCGTTTAGGATTAAGTAATTAATGCCTTTGAAAAAAAGAATAACTTAGTTTAGTTAGATAAAATTATTTTTATGTTTATTAAATTATTTTTAATTCGTAAACGGGTCATATCGGGTCATATCAGGTCACCACGGGTTGACCCGAAATCGACCGGTTTTCTTTTCGGGTTCATCGGGTCCAACCCGATTCTGACCCGAATTCCCGAAACCTCAACCCAAACCCATTAATTTCGTGTTAGGTTCGTGTCGTGTCGAAAATTGCCACCCCTAGTTGCGGTGATACATTTGCGCCGACAAATTTGAGCGACGATCCGGGCTTTGATCGAGCCGTACCGTTCCTGATTTGTCTCGCGCCTTCAGATCCTCCTTCACGCTTCGACAAGAAGCAAAATATTAAGCAATCGTTCCGACGGAGCTAAATTACTACAGGATAAAGAACGAATAGGAAATTTGGATTTCGAAACAAAAAAGAGAGGGGTGCAACACGAGGACTTCCCAGGGGGTCACCCATCCTAGTACTACTCTCGCCCAAGCACGCTTAACTTCGGAGTTCTGATGGGATCCGGTGCATTAGTGCTGGTATGATCGCACCCGCCATGTTCCTTTCGCGTTATTCTTTTAAACTACCCCGTCCTGCGAAGCAGTGTGGCTTTTCTAGACCGAAATTCATTTTAAGCGTCAATTCAAGCATTTTCCTCTTATCCTTTTATTTATTTACTTTATATATTTTTTTGTTATTGATTTGCACCCTGTTTTTTTCCCTCATCCCGCAACTCTAAATTATCATGAAATCAATCCTTCACGCTTGCAGTTAGGGGTGGCAATTCGGGTCCAAATCAGGTTGGCGGGTCGGGTTCGGGTCAACAGACCCGCCAGAAAATCTGTTGACCCGAACCCCGACCCGCCAACCCGTGACGGGTCAGGTATGCTGACCCGGACCCGAAAATTTCAGGTTTACGGGGCGGCGGGTCGACCCGAAATGACCCGAAACTTAATTTTAATTTATTAATTTATCACTGTAATTTCTAATAAAATCAATTTCTCACAAAACTAATTACATAATCAAGTAATAAAAATTTAAATAAATGATTCCAAATCAAATCTAAAATAAATTAAACACCGTAAAAGTGTTTTATCCCAAGCAAAATATAAAATAAATTAAAACAATACAAAAGTGAAAAATAATATAATATATTATTTGTCCAAGTATAATAATTTCAACTTCACACAAATTAAATAAATTCGTTTAGGATTAAGTAATTAATGCCTTTGAAAAAAAGAATAACTTAGTTTAGTTAGATAAAATTATTTTTATGTTTATTAAATTATTTTTAATTCGTAAACGGGTCATATCGGGTCATATCAGGTCACCACGGGTTGACCCGAAATCGACCGGTTTTCTTTTCGGGTTCATCGGGTCCAACCCGATTCTGACCCGAATTCCCGAAACCTCAACCCAAACCCATTAATTTCGTGTTAGGTTCGTGTCGTGTCGAAAATTGCCACCCCTAGTTGCGGTGATACATTTGCGCCGACAAATTTGAGCGACGATCCGGGCTTTGATCGAGCCGTACCGTTCCTGATTTGTCTCGCGCCTTCAGATCCTCCTTCACGCTTCGACAAGAAGCAAAATATTAAGCAATCGTTCCGACGGAGCTAAATTACTACAGGATAAAGAACGAATAGGAAATTTGGATTTCGAAACAAAAAAGAGAGGGGTGCAACACGAGGACTTCCCAGGGGGTCACCCATCCTAGTACTACTCTCGCCCAAGCACGCTTAACTTCGGAGTTCTGATGGGATCCGGTGCATTAGTGCTGGTATGATCGCACCCGCCATGTTCCTTTCGCGTTATTCTTTTAAACTACCCCGTCCTGCGAAGCAGTGTGGCTTTTCTAGACCGAAATTCATTTTAAGCGTCAATTCAAGCATTTTCCTCTTATCCTTTTATTTATTTACTTTATATATTTTTTTGTTATTGATTTGCACCCTGTTTTTTTCCCTCATCCCGCAACTCTAAATTATCATGAAATCAATCCTTCACGCTTGCAGTTAGGGGTGGCAATTCGGGTCCAAATCAGGTTGGCGGGTCGGGTTCGGGTCAACAGACCCGCCAGAAAATCTGTTGACCCGAACCCCGACCCGCCAACCCGTGACGGGTCAGGTATGCTGACCCGGACCCGAAAATTTCAGGTTTACGGGGCGGCGGGTCGACCCGAAATGACCCGAAACTTAATTTTAATTTATTAATTTATCACTGTAATTTCTAATAAAATCAATTTCTCACAAAACTAATTACATAATCAAGTAATAAAAATTTAAATAAATGATTCCAAATCAAATCTAAAATAAATTAAACACCGTAAAAGTGTTTTATCCCAAGCAAAATATAAAATAAATTAAAACAATACAAAAGTGAAAAATAATATAATATATTATTTGTCCAAGTATAATAATTTCAACTTCACACAAATTAAATAAATTCGTTTAGGATTAAGTAATTAATGCCTTTGAAAAAAAGAATAACTTAGTTTAGTTAGATAAAATTATTTTTATGTTTATTAAATTATTTTTAATTCGTAAACGGGTCATATCGGGTCATATCAGGTCACCACGGGTTGACCCGAAATCGACCGGTTTTCTTTTCGGGTTCATCGGGTCCAACCCGATTCTGACCCGAATTCCCGAAACCTCAACCCAAACCCATTAATTTCGTGTTAGGTTCGTGTCGTGTCGAAAATTGCCACCCCTAGTTGCGGTGATACATTTGCGCCGACAAATTTGAGCGACGATCCGGGCTTTGATCGAGCCGTACCGTTCCTGATTTGTCTCGCGCCTTCAGATCCTCCTTCACGCTTCGACAAGAAGCAAAATATTAAGCAATCGTTCCGACGGAGCTAAATTACTACAGGATAAAGAACGAATAGGAAATTTGGATTTCGAAACAAAAAAGAGAGGGGTGCAACACGAGGACTTCCCAGGGGGTCACCCATCCTAGTACTACTCTCGCCCAAGCACGCTTAACTTCGGAGTTCTGATGGGATCCGGTGCATTAGTGCTGGTATGATCGCACCCGCCATGTTCCTTTCGCGTTATTCTTTTAAACTACCCCGTCCTGCGAAGCAGTGTGGCTTTTCTAGACCGAAATTCATTTTAAGCGTCAATTCAAGCATTTTCCTCTTATCCTTTTATTTATTTACTTTATATATTTTTTTGTTATTGATTTGCACCCTGTTTTTTTCCCTCATCCCGCAACTCTAAATTATCATGAAATCAATCCTTCACGCTTGCAGTTAGGGGTGGCAATTCGGGTCCAAATCAGGTTGGCGGGTCGGGTTCGGGTCAACAGACCCGCCAGAAAATCTGTTGACCCGAACCCCGACCCGCCAACCCGTGACGGGTCAGGTATGCTGACCCGGACCCGAAAATTTCAGGTTTACGGGGCGGCGGGTCGACCCGAAATGACCCGAAACTTAATTTTAATTTATTAATTTATCACTGTAATTTCTAATAAAATCAATTTCTCACAAAACTAATTACATAATCAAGTAATAAAAATTTAAATAAATGATTCCAAATCAAATCTAAAATAAATTAAACACCGTAAAAGTGTTTTATCCCAAGCAAAATATAAAATAAATTAAAACAATACAAAAGTGAAAAATAATATAATATATTATTTGTCCAAGTATAATAATTTCAACTTCACACAAATTAAATAAATTCGTTTAGGATTAAGTAATTAATGCCTTTGAAAAAAAGAATAACTTAGTTTAGTTAGATAAAATTATTTTTATGTTTATTAAATTATTTTTAATTCGTAAACGGGTCATATCGGGTCATATCAGGTCACCACGGGTTGACCCGAAATCGACCGGTTTTCTTTTCGGGTTCATCGGGTCCAACCCGATTCTGACCCGAATTCCCGAAACCTCAACCCAAACCCATTAATTTCGTGTTAGGTTCGTGTCGTGTCGAAAATTGCCACCCCTAGTTGCGGTGATACATTTGCGCCGACAAATTTGAGCGACGATCCGGGCTTTGATCGAGCCGTACCGTTCCTGATTTGTCTCGCGCCTTCAGATCCTCCTTCACGCTTCGACAAGAAGCAAAATATTAAGCAATCGTTCCGACGGAGCTAAATTACTACAGGATAAAGAACGAATAGGAAATTTGGATTTCGAAACAAAAAAGAGAGGGGTGCAACACGAGGACTTCCCAGGGGGTCACCCATCCTAGTACTACTCTCGCCCAAGCACGCTTAACTTCGGAGTTCTGATGGGATCCGGTGCATTAGTGCTGGTATGATCGCACCCGCCATGTTCCTTTCGCGTTATTCTTTTAAACTACCCCGTCCTGCGAAGCAGTGTGGCTTTTCTAGACCGAAATTCATTTTAAGCGTCAATTCAAGCATTTTCCTCTTATCCTTTTATTTATTTACTTTATATATTTTTTTGTTATTGATTTGCACCCTGTTTTTTTCCCTCATCCCGCAACTCTAAATTATCATGAAATCAATCCTTCACGCTTGCAGTTAGGGGTGGCAATTCGGGTCCAAATCAGGTTGGCGGGTCGGGTTCGGGTCAACAGACCCGCCAGAAAATCTGTTGACCCGAACCCCGACCCGCCAACCCGTGACGGGTCAGGTATGCTGACCCGGACCCGAAAATTTCAGGTTTACGGGGCGGCGGGTCGACCCGAAATGACCCGAAACTTAATTTTAATTTATTAATTTATCACTGTAATTTCTAATAAAATCAATTTCTCACAAAACTAATTACATAATCAAGTAATAAAAATTTAAATAAATGATTCCAAATCAAATCTAAAATAAATTAAACACCGTAAAAGTGTTTTATCCCAAGCAAAATATAAAATAAATTAAAACAATACAAAAGTGAAAAATAATATAATATATTATTTGTCCAAGTATAATAATTTCAACTTCACACAAATTAAATAAATTCGTTTAGGATTAAGTAATTAATGCCTTTGAAAAAAAGAATAACTTAGTTTAGTTAGATAAAATTATTTTTATGTTTATTAAATTATTTTTAATTCGTAAACGGGTCATATCGGGTCATATCAGGTCACCACGGGTTGACCCGAAATCGACCGGTTTTCTTTTCGGGTTCATCGGGTCCAACCCGATTCTGACCCGAATTCCCGAAACCTCAACCCAAACCCATTAATTTCGTGTTAGGTTCGTGTCGTGTCGAAAATTGCCACCCCTAGTTGCGGTGATACATTTGCGCCGACAAATTTGAGCGACGATCCGGGCTTTGATCGAGCCGTACCGTTCCTGATTTGTCTCGCGCCTTCAGATCCTCCTTCACGCTTCGACAAGAAGCAAAATATTAAGCAATCGTTCCGACGGAGCTAAATTACTACAGGATAAAGAACGAATAGGAAATTTGGATTTCGAAACAAAAAAGAGAGGGGTGCAACACGAGGACTTCCCAGGGGGTCACCCATCCTAGTACTACTCTCGCCCAAGCACGCTTAACTTCGGAGTTCTGATGGGATCCGGTGCATTAGTGCTGGTATGATCGCACCCGCCATGTTCCTTTCGCGTTATTCTTTTAAACTACCCCGTCCTGCGAAGCAGTGTGGCTTTTCTAGACCGAAATTCATTTTAAGCGTCAATTCAAGCATTTTCCTCTTATCCTTTTATTTATTTACTTTATATATTTTTTTGTTATTGATTTGCACCCTGTTTTTTTCCCTCATCCCGCAACTCTAAATTATCATGAAATCAATCCTTCACGCTTGCAGTTAGGGGTGGCAATTCGGGTCCAAATCAGGTTGGCGGGTCGGGTTCGGGTCAACAGACCCGCCAGAAAATCTGTTGACCCGAACCCCGACCCGCCAACCCGTGACGGGTCAGGTATGCTGACCCGGACCCGAAAATTTCAGGTTTACGGGGCGGCGGGTCGACCCGAAATGACCCGAAACTTAATTTTAATTTATTAATTTATCACTGTAATTTCTAATAAAATCAATTTCTCACAAAACTAATTACATAATCAAGTAATAAAAATTTAAATAAATGATTCCAAATCAAATCTAAAATAAATTAAACACCGTAAAAGTGTTTTATCCCAAGCAAAATATAAAATAAATTAAAACAATACAAAAGTGAAAAATAATATAATATATTATTTGTCCAAGTATAATAATTTCAACTTCACACAAATTAAATAAATTCGTTTAGGATTAAGTAATTAATGCCTTTGAAAAAAAGAATAACTTAGTTTAGTTAGATAAAATTATTTTTATGTTTATTAAATTATTTTTAATTCGTAAACGGGTCATATCGGGTCATATCAGGTCACCACGGGTTGACCCGAAATCGACCGGTTTTCTTTTCGGGTTCATCGGGTCCAACCCGATTCTGACCCGAATTCCCGAAACCTCAACCCAAACCCATTAATTTCGTGTTAGGTTCGTGTCGTGTCGAAAATTGCCACCCCTAGTTGCGGTGATACATTTGCGCCGACAAATTTGAGCGACGATCCGGGCTTTGATCGAGCCGTACCGTTCCTGATTTGTCTCGCGCCTTCAGATCCTCCTTCACGCTTCGACAAGAAGCAAAATATTAAGCAATCGTTCCGACGGAGCTAAATTACTACAGGATAAAGAACGAATAGGAAATTTGGATTTCGAAACAAAAAAGAGAGGGGTGCAACACGAGGACTTCCCAGGGGGTCACCCATCCTAGTACTACTCTCGCCCAAGCACGCTTAACTTCGGAGTTCTGATGGGATCCGGTGCATTAGTGCTGGTATGATCGCACCCGCCATGTTCCTTTCGCGTTATTCTTTTAAACTACCCCGTCCTGCGAAGCAGTGTGGCTTTTCTAGACCGAAATTCATTTTAAGCGTCAATTCAAGCATTTTCCTCTTATCCTTTTATTTATTTACTTTATATATTTTTTTGTTATTGATTTGCACCCTGTTTTTTTCCCTCATCCCGCAACTCTAAATTATCATGAAATCAATCCTTCACGCTTGCAGTTAGGGGTGGCAATTCGGGTCCAAATCAGGTTGGCGGGTCGGGTTCGGGTCAACAGACCCGCCAGAAAATCTGTTGACCCGAACCCCGACCCGCCAACCCGTGACGGGTCAGGTATGCTGACCCGGACCCGAAAATTTCAGGTTTACGGGGCGGCGGGTCGACCCGAAATGACCCGAAACTTAATTTTAATTTATTAATTTATCACTGTAATTTCTAATAAAATCAATTTCTCACAAAACTAATTACATAATCAAGTAATAAAAATTTAAATAAATGATTCCAAATCAAATCTAAAATAAATTAAACACCGTAAAAGTGTTTTATCCCAAGCAAAATATAAAATAAATTAAAACAATACAAAAGTGAAAAATAATATAATATATTATTTGTCCAAGTATAATAATTTCAACTTCACACAAATTAAATAAATTCGTTTAGGATTAAGTAATTAATGCCTTTGAAAAAAAGAATAACTTAGTTTAGTTAGATAAAATTATTTTTATGTTTATTAAATTATTTTTAATTCGTAAACGGGTCATATCGGGTCATATCAGGTCACCACGGGTTGACCCGAAATCGACCGGTTTTCTTTTCGGGTTCATCGGGTCCAACCCGATTCTGACCCGAATTCCCGAAACCTCAACCCAAACCCATTAATTTCGTGTTAGGTTCGTGTCGTGTCGAAAATTGCCACCCCTAGTTGCGGTGATACATTTGCGCCGACAAATTTGAGCGACGATCCGGGCTTTGATCGAGCCGTACCGTTCCTGATTTGTCTCGCGCCTTCAGATCCTCCTTCACGCTTCGACAAGAAGCAAAATATTAAGCAATCGTTCCGACGGAGCTAAATTACTACAGGATAAAGAACGAATAGGAAATTTGGATTTCGAAACAAAAAAGAGAGGGGTGCAACACGAGGACTTCCCAGGGGGTCACCCATCCTAGTACTACTCTCGCCCAAGCACGCTTAACTTCGGAGTTCTGATGGGATCCGGTGCATTAGTGCTGGTATGATCGCACCCGCCATGTTCCTTTCGCGTTATTCTTTTAAACTACCCCGTCCTGCGAAGCAGTGTGGCTTTTCTAGACCGAAATTCATTTTAAGCGTCAATTCAAGCATTTTCCTCTTATCCTTTTATTTATTTACTTTATATATTTTTTTGTTATTGATTTGCACCCTGTTTTTTTCCCTCATCCCGCAACTCTAAATTATCATGAAATCAATCCTTCACGCTTGCAGTTAGGGGTGGCAATTCGGGTCCAAATCAGGTTGGCGGGTCGGGTTCGGGTCAACAGACCCGCCAGAAAATCTGTTGACCCGAACCCCGACCCGCCAACCCGTGACGGGTCAGGTATGCTGACCCGGACCCGAAAATTTCAGGTTTACGGGGCGGCGGGTCGACCCGAAATGACCCGAAACTTAATTTTAATTTATTAATTTATCACTGTAATTTCTAATAAAATCAATTTCTCACAAAACTAATTACATAATCAAGTAATAAAAATTTAAATAAATGATTCCAAATCAAATCTAAAATAAATTAAACACCGTAAAAGTGTTTTATCCCAAGCAAAATATAAAATAAATTAAAACAATACAAAAGTGAAAAATAATATAATATATTATTTGTCCAAGTATAATAATTTCAACTTCACACAAATTAAATAAATTCGTTTAGGATTAAGTAATTAATGCCTTTGAAAAAAAGAATAACTTAGTTTAGTTAGATAAAATTATTTTTATGTTTATTAAATTATTTTTAATTCGTAAACGGGTCATATCGGGTCATATCAGGTCACCACGGGTTGACCCGAAATCGACCGGTTTTCTTTTCGGGTTCATCGGGTCCAACCCGATTCTGACCCGAATTCCCGAAACCTCAACCCAAACCCATTAATTTCGTGTTAGGTTCGTGTCGTGTCGAAAATTGCCACCCCTAGTTGCGGTGATACATTTGCGCCGACAAATTTGAGCGACGATCCGGGCTTTGATCGAGCCGTACCGTTCCTGATTTGTCTCGCGCCTTCAGATCCTCCTTCACGCTTCGACAAGAAGCAAAATATTAAGCAATCGTTCCGACGGAGCTAAATTACTACAGGATAAAGAACGAATAGGAAATTTGGATTTCGAAACAAAAAAGAGAGGGGTGCAACACGAGGACTTCCCAGGGGGTCACCCATCCTAGTACTACTCTCGCCCAAGCACGCTTAACTTCGGAGTTCTGATGGGATCCGGTGCATTAGTGCTGGTATGATCGCACCCGCCATGTTCCTTTCGCGTTATTCTTTTAAACTACCCCGTCCTGCGAAGCAGTGTGGCTTTTCTAGACCGAAATTCATTTTAAGCGTCAATTCAAGCATTTTCCTCTTATCCTTTTATTTATTTACTTTATATTTTTTTTTGTTATTGATTTGCACCCTGTTTTTTTCCCTCATCCCGCAACTCTAAATTATCATGAAATCAATCCTTCACGCTTGCAGTTAGGGGAGGCAATTCGGGTCCAAATCAGGTTGGCGGGTCGGGTTCGGGTCAACAGACCCGCCAGAAAATCTGTTGACCCGAACCCCGACCCGCCAACCCGTGACGGGTCAGGTATGCTGACCCGGACCCGAAAATTTCAGGTTTACGGGGCGGCGGGTCGACCCGAAATGACCCGAAACTTAATTTTAATTTATTAATTTATCACTGTAATTTCTAATAAAATCAATTTCTCACAAAACTAATTACATAATCAAGTAATAAAAATTTAAATAAATGATTCCAAATCAAATCTAAAATAAATTAAACACCGTAAAAGTGTTTTATCCCAAGCAAAATATAAAATAAATTAAAACAATACAAAAGTGAAAAATAATATAATATATTATTTGTCCAAGTATAATAATTTCAACTTCACACAAATTAAATAAATTCGTTTAGGATTAAGTAATTAATGCCTTTGAAAAAAAGAATAACTTAGTTTAGTTAGATAAAATTATTTTTATGTTTATTAAATTATTTTTAATTCGTAAACGGGTCATATCGGGTCATATCAGGTCACCACGGGTTGACCCGAAATCGACCGGTTTTCTTTTCGGGTTCATCGGGTCCAACCCGATTCTGACCCGAATTCCCGAAACCTCAACCCAAACCCATTAATTTCGTGTTAGGTTCGTGTCGTGTCGAAAATTGCCACCCCTAGTTGCGGTGATACATTTGCGCCGACAAATTTGAGCGACGATCCGGGCTTTGATCGAGCCGTACCGTTCCTGATTTGTCTCGCGCCTTCAGATCCTCCTTCACGCTTCGACAAGAAGCAAAATATTAAGCAATCGTTCCGACGGAGCTAAATTACTACAGGATAAAGAACGAATAGGAAATTTGGATTTCGAAACAAAAAAGAGAGGGGTGCAACACGAGGACTTCCCAGGGGGTCACCCATCCTAGTACTACTCTCGCCCAAGCACGCTTAACTTCGGAGTTCTGATGGGATCCGGTGCATTAGTGCTGGTATGATCGCACCCGCCATGTTCCTTTCGCGTTATTCTTTTAAACTACCCCGTCCTGCGAAGCAGTGTGGCTTTTCTAGACCGAAATTCATTTTAAGCGTCAATTCAAGCATTTTCCTCTTATCCTTTTATTTATTTACTTTATATTTTTTTTTGTTATTGATTTGCACCCTGTTTTTTTCCCTCATCCCGCAACTCTAAATTATCATGAAATCAATCCTTCACGCTTGCAGTTAGGGGAGGCAATTCGGGTCCAAATCAGGTTGGCGGGTCGGGTTCGGGTCAACAGACCCGCCAGAAAATCTGTTGACCCGAACCCCGACCCGCCAACCCGTGACGGGTCAGGTATGCTGACCCGGACCCGAAAATTTCAGGTTTACGGGGCGGCGGGTCGACCCGAAATGACCCGAAACTTAATTTTAATTTATTAATTTATCACTGTAATTTCTAATAAAATCAATTTCTCACAAAACTAATTACATAATCAAGTAATAAAAATTTAAATAAATGATTCCAAATCAAATCTAAAATAAATTAAACACCGTAAAAGTGTTTTATCCCAAGCAAAATATAAAATAAATTAAAACAATACAAAAGTGAAAAATAATATAATATATTATTTGTCCAAGTATAATAATTTCAACTTCACACAAATTAAATAAATTCGTTTAGGATTAAGTAATTAATGCCTTTGAAAAAAAGAATAACTTAGTTTAGTTAGATAAAATTATTTTTATGTTTATTAAATTATTTTTAATTCGTAAACGGGTCATATCGGGTCATATCAGGTCACCACGGGTTGACCCGAAATCGACCGGTTTTCTTTTCGGGTTCATCGGGTCCAACCCGATTCTGACCCGAATTCCCGAAACCTCAACCCAAACCCATTAATTTCGTGTTAGGTTCGTGTCGTGTCGAAAATTGCCACCCCTAGTTGCGGTGATACATTTGCGCCGACAAATTTGAGCGACGATCCGGGCTTTGATCGAGCCGTACCGTTCCTGATTTGTCTCGCGCCTTCAGATCCTCCTTCACGCTTCGACAAGAAGCAAAATATTAAGCAATCGTTCCGACGGAGCTAAATTACTACAGGATAAAGAACGAATAGGAAATTTGGATTTCGAAACAAAAAAGAGAGGGGTGCAACACGAGGACTTCCCAGGGGGTCACCCATCCTAGTACTACTCTCGCCCAAGCACGCTTAACTTCGGAGTTCTGATGGGATCCGGTGCATTAGTGCTGGTATGATCGCACCCGCCATGTTCCTTTCGCGTTATTCTTTTAAACTACCCCGTCCTGCGAAGCAGTGTGGCTTTTCTAGACCGAAATTCATTTTAAGCGTCAATTCAAGCATTTTCCTCTTATCCTTTTATTTATTTACTTTATATTTTTTTTTGTTATTGATTTGCACCCTGTTTTTTTCCCTCATCCCGCAACTCTAAATTATCATGAAATCAATCCTTCACGCTTGCAGTTAGGGGTGGCAATTCGGGTCCAAATCAGGTTGGCGGGTCGGGTTCGGGTCAACAGACCCGCCAGAAAATCTGTTGACCCGAACCCCGACCCGCCAACCCGTGACGGGTCAGGTATGCTGACCCGGACCCGAAAATTTCAGGTTTACGGGGCGGCGGGTCGACCCGAAATGACCCGAAACTTAATTTTAATTTATTAATTTATCACTGTAATTTCTAATAAAATCAATTTCTCACAAAACTAATTACATAATCAAGTAATAAAAATTTAAATAAATGATTCCAAATCAAATCTAAAATAAATTAAACACCGTAAAAGTGTTTTATCCCAAGCAAAATATAAAATAAATTAAAACAATACAAAAGTGAAAAATAATATAATATATTATTTGTCCAAGTATAATAATTTCAACTTCACACAAATTAAATAAATTCGTTTAGGATTAAGTAATTAATGCCTTTGAAAAAAAGAATAACTTAGTTTAGTTAGATAAAATTATTTTTATGTTTATTAAATTATTTTTAATTCGTAAACGGGTCATATCGGGTCATATCAGGTCACCACGGGTTGACCCGAAATCGACCGGTTTTCTTTTCGGGTTCATCGGGTCCAACCCGATTCTGACCCGAATTCCCGAAACCTCAACCCAAACCCATTAATTTCGTGTTAGGTTCGTGTCGTGTCGAAAATTGCCACCCCTAGTTGCGGTGATACATTTGCGCCGACAAATTTGAGCGACGATCCGGGCTTTGATCGAGCCGTACCGTTCCTGATTTGTCTCGCGCCTTCAGATCCTCCTTCACGCTTCGACAAGAAGCAAAATATTAAGCAATCGTTCCGACGGAGCTAAATTACTACAGGATAAAGAACGAATAGGAAATTTGGATTTCGAAACAAAAAAGAGAGGGGTGCAACACGAGGACTTCCCAGGGGGTCACCCATCCTAGTACTACTCTCGCCCAAGCACGCTTAACTTCGGAGTTCTGATGGGATCCGGTGCATTAGTGCTGGTATGATCGCACCCGCCATGTTCCTTTCGCGTTATTCTTTTAAACTACCCCGTCCTGCGAAGCAGTGTGGCTTTTCTAGACCGAAATTCATTTTAAGCGTCAATTCAAGCATTTTCCTCTTATCCTTTTATTTATTTACTTTATATATTTTTTTGTTATTGATTTGCACCCTGTTTTTTTCCCTCATCCCGCAACTCTAAATTATCATGAAATCAATCCTTCACGCTTGCAGTTAGGGGTGGCAATTCGGGTCCAAATCAGGTTGGCGGGTCGGGTTCGGGTCAACAGACCCGCCAGAAAATCTGTTGACCCGAACCCCGACCCGCCAACCCGTGACGGGTCAGGTATGCTGACCCGGACCCGAAAATTTCAGGTTTACGGGGCGGCGGGTCGACCCGAAATGACCCGAAACTTAATTTTAATTTATTAATTTATCACTGTAATTTCTAATAAAATCAATTTCTCACAAAACTAATTACATAATCAAGTAATAAAAATTTAAATAAATGATTCCAAATCAAATCTAAAATAAATTAAACACCGTAAAAGTGTTTTATCCCAAGCAAAATATAAAATAAATTAAAACAATACAAAAGTGAAAAATAATATAATATATTATTTGTCCAAGTATAATAATTTCAACTTCACACAAATTAAATAAATTCGTTTAGGATTAAGTAATTAATGCCTTTGAAAAAAAGAATAACTTAGTTTAGTTAGATAAAATTATTTTTATGTTTATTAAATTATTTTTAATTCGTAAACGGGTCATATCGGGTCATATCAGGTCACCACGGGTTGACCCGAAATCGACCGGTTTTCTTTTCGGGTTCATCGGGTCCAACCCGATTCTGACCCGAATTCCCGAAACCTCAACCCAAACCCATTAATTTCGTGTTAGGTTCGTGTCGTGTCGAAAATTGCCACCCCTAGTTGCGGTGATACATTTGCGCCGACAAATTTGAGCGACGATCCGGGCTTTGATCGAGCCGTACCGTTCCTGATTTGTCTCGCGCCTTCAGATCCTCCTTCACGCTTCGACAAGAAGCAAAATATTAAGCAATCGTTCCGACGGAGCTAAATTACTACAGGATAAAGAACGAATAGGAAATTTGGATTTCGAAACAAAAAAGAGAGGGGTGCAACACGAGGACTTCCCAGGGGGTCACCCATCCTAGTACTACTCTCGCCCAAGCACGCTTAACTTCGGAGTTCTGATGGGATCCGGTGCATTAGTGCTGGTATGATCGCACCCGCCATGTTCCTTTCGCGTTATTCTTTTAAACTACCCCGTCCTGCGAAGCAGTGTGGCTTTTCTAGACCGAAATTCATTTTAAGCGTCAATTCAAGCATTTTCCTCTTATCCTTTTATTTATTTACTTTATATTTTTTTTTGTTATTGATTTGCACCCTGTTTTTTTCCCTCATCCCGCAACTCTAAATTATCATGAAATCAATCCTTCACGCTTGCAGTTAGGGGTGGCAATTCGGGTCCAAATCAGGTTGGCGGGTCGGGTTCGGGTCAACAGACCCGCCAGAAAATCTGTTGACCCGAACCCCGACCCGCCAACCCGTGACGGGTCAGGTATGCTGACCCGGACCCGAAAATTTCAGGTTTACGGGGCGGCGGGTCGACCCGAAATGACCCGAAACTTAATTTTAATTTATTAATTTATCACTGTAATTTCTAATAAAATCAATTTCTCACAAAACTAATTACATAATCAAGTAATAAAAATTTAAATAAATGATTCCAAATCAAATCTAAAATAAATTAAACACCGTAAAAGTGTTTTATCCCAAGCAAAATATAAAATAAATTAAAACAATACAAAAGTGAAAAATAATATAATATATTATTTGTCCAAGTATAATAATTTCAACTTCACACAAATTAAATAAATTCGTTTAGGATTAAGTAATTAATGCCTTTGAAAAAAAGAATAACTTAGTTTAGTTAGATAAAATTATTTTTATGTTTATTAAATTATTTTTAATTCGTAAACGGGTCATATCGGGTCATATCAGGTCACCACGGGTTGACCCGAAATCGACCGGTTTTCTTTTCGGGTTCATCGGGTCCAACCCGATTCTGACCCGAATTCCCGAAACCTCAACCCAAACCCATTAATTTCGTGTTAGGTTCGTGTCGTGTCGAAAATTGCCACCCCTAGTTGCGGTGATACATTTGCGCCGACAAATTTGAGCGACGATCCGGGCTTTGATCGAGCCGTACCGTTCCTGATTTGTCTCGCGCCTTCAGATCCTCCTTCACGCTTCGACAAGAAGCAAAATATTAAGCAATCGTTCCGACGGAGCTAAATTACTACAGGATAAAGAACGAATAGGAAATTTGGATTTCGAAACAAAAAAGAGAGGGGTGCAACACGAGGACTTCCCAGGGGGTCACCCATCCTAGTACTACTCTCGCCCAAGCACGCTTAACTTCGGAGTTCTGATGGGATCCGGTGCATTAGTGCTGGTATGATCGCACCCGCCATGTTCCTTTCGCGTTATTCTTTTAAACTACCCCGTCCTGCGAAGCAGTGTGGCTTTTCTAGACCGAAATTCATTTTAAGCGTCAATTCAAGCATTTTCCTCTTATCCTTTTATTTATTTACTTTATATATTTTTTTGTTATTGATTTGCACCCTGTTTTTTTCCCTCATCCCGCAACTCTAAATTATCATGAAATCAATCCTTCACGCTTGCAGTTAGGGGTGGCAATTCGGGTCCAAATCAGGTTGGCGGGTCGGGTTCGGGTCAACAGACCCGCCAGAAAATCTGTTGACCCGAACCCCGACCCGCCAACCCGTGACGGGTCAGGTATGCTGACCCGGACCCGAAAATTTCAGGTTTACGGGGCGGCGGGTCGACCCGAAATGACCCGAAACTTAATTTTAATTTATTAATTTATCACTGTAATTTCTAATAAAATCAATTTCTCACAAAACTAATTACATAATCAAGTAATAAAAATTTAAATAAATGATTCCAAATCAAATCTAAAATAAATTAAACACCGTAAAAGTGTTTTATCCCAAGCAAAATATAAAATAAATTAAAACAATACAAAAGTGAAAAATAATATAATATATTATTTGTCCAAGTATAATAATTTCAACTTCACACAAATTAAATAAATTCGTTTAGGATTAAGTAATTAATGCCTTTGAAAAAAAGAATAACTTAGTTTAGTTAGATAAAATTATTTTTATGTTTATTAAATTATTTTTAATTCGTAAACGGGTCATATCGGGTCATATCAGGTCACCACGGGTTGACCCGAAATCGACCGGTTTTCTTTTCGGGTTCATCGGGTCCAACCCGATTCTGACCCGAATTCCCGAAACCTCAACCCAAACCCATTAATTTCGTGTTAGGTTCGTGTCGTGTCGAAAATTGCCACCCCTAGTTGCGGTGATACATTTGCGCCGACAAATTTGAGCGACGATCCGGGCTTTGATCGAGCCGTACCGTTCCTGATTTGTCTCGCGCCTTCAGATCCTCCTTCACGCTTCGACAAGAAGCAAAATATTAAGCAATCGTTCCGACGGAGCTAAATTACTACAGGATAAAGAACGAATAGGAAATTTGGATTTCGAAACAAAAAAGAGAGGGGTGCAACACGAGGACTTCCCAGGGGGTCACCCATCCTAGTACTACTCTCGCCCAAGCACGCTTAACTTCGGAGTTCTGATGGGATCCGGTGCATTAGTGCTGGTATGATCGCACCCGCCATGTTCCTTTCGCGTTATTCTTTTAAACTACCCCGTCCTGCGAAGCAGTGTGGCTTTTCTAGACCGAAATTCATTTTAAGCGTCAATTCAAGCATTTTCCTCTTATCCTTTTATTTATTTACTTTATATATTTTTTTGTTATTGATTTGCACCCTGTTTTTTTCCCTCATCCCGCAACTCTAAATTATCATGAAATCAATCCTTCACGCTTGCAGTTAGGGGTGGCAATTCGGGTCCAAATCAGGTTGGCGGGTCGGGTTCGGGTCAACAGACCCGCCAGAAAATCTGTTGACCCGAACCCCGACCCGCCAACCCGTGACGGGTCAGGTATGCTGACCCGGACCCGAAAATTTCAGGTTTACGGGGCGGCGGGTCGACCCGAAATGACCCGAAACTTAATTTTAATTTATTAATTTATCACTGTAATTTCTAATAAAATCAATTTCTCACAAAACTAATTACATAATCAAGTAATAAAAATTTAAATAAATGATTCCAAATCAAATCTAAAATAAATTAAACACCGTAAAAGTGTTTTATCCCAAGCAAAATATAAAATAAATTAAAACAATACAAAAGTGAAAAATAATATAATATATTATTTGTCCAAGTATAATAATTTCAACTTCACACAAATTAAATAAATTCGTTTAGGATTAAGTAATTAATGCCTTTGAAAAAAAGAATAACTTAGTTTAGTTAGATAAAATTATTTTTATGTTTATTAAATTATTTTTAATTCGTAAACGGGTCATATCGGGTCATATCAGGTCACCACGGGTTGACCCGAAATCGACCGGTTTTCTTTTCGGGTTCATCGGGTCCAACCCGATTCTGACCCGAATTCCCGAAACCTCAACCCAAACCCATTAATTTCGTGTTAGGTTCGTGTCGTGTCGAAAATTGCCACCCCTAGTTGCGGTGATACATTTGCGCCGACAAATTTGAGCGACGATCCGGGCTTTGATCGAGCCGTACCGTTCCTGATTTGTCTCGCGCCTTCAGATCCTCCTTCACGCTTCGACAAGAAGCAAAATATTAAGCAATCGTTCCGACGGAGCTAAATTACTACAGGATAAAGAACGAATAGGAAATTTGGATTTCGAAACAAAAAAGAGAGGGGTGCAACACGAGGACTTCCCAGGGGGTCACCCATCCTAGTACTACTCTCGCCCAAGCACGCTTAACTTCGGAGTTCTGATGGGATCCGGTGCATTAGTGCTGGTATGATCGCACCCGCCATGTTCCTTTCGCGTTATTCTTTTAAACTACCCCGTCCTGCGAAGCAGTGTGGCTTTTCTAGACCGAAATTCATTTTAAGCGTCAATTCAAGCATTTTCCTCTTATCCTTTTATTTATTTACTTTATATATTTTTTTGTTATTGATTTGCACCCTGTTTTTTTCCCTCATCCCGCAACTCTAAATTATCATGAAATCAATCCTTCACGCTTGCAGTTAGGGGTGGCAATTCGGGTCCAAATCAGGTTGGCGGGTCGGGTTCGGGTCAACAGACCCGCCAGAAAATCTGTTGACCCGAACCCCGACCCGCCAACCCGTGACGGGTCAGGTATGCTGACCCGGACCCGAAAATTTCAGGTTTACGGGGCGGCGGGTCGACCCGAAATGACCCGAAACTTAATTTTAATTTATTAATTTATCACTGTAATTTCTAATAAAATCAATTTCTCACAAAACTAATTACATAATCAAGTAATAAAAATTTAAATAAATGATTCCAAATCAAATCTAAAATAAATTAAACACCGTAAAAGTGTTTTATCCCAAGCAAAATATAAAATAAATTAAAACAATACAAAAGTGAAAAATAATATAATATATTATTTGTCCAAGTATAATAATTTCAACTTCACACAAATTAAATAAATTCGTTTAGGATTAAGTAATTAATGCCTTTGAAAAAAAGAATAACTTAGTTTAGTTAGATAAAATTATTTTTATGTTTATTAAATTATTTTTAATTCGTAAACGGGTCATATCGGGTCATATCAGGTCACCACGGGTTGACCCGAAATCGACCGGTTTTCTTTTCGGGTTCATCGGGTCCAACCCGATTCTGACCCGAATTCCCGAAACCTCAACCCAAACCCATTAATTTCGTGTTAGGTTCGTGTCGTGTCGAAAATTGCCACCCCTAGTTGCGGTGATACATTTGCGCCGACAAATTTGAGCGACGATCCGGGCTTTGATCGAGCCGTACCGTTCCTGATTTGTCTCGCGCCTTCAGATCCTCCTTCACGCTTCGACAAGAAGCAAAATATTAAGCAATCGTTCCGACGGAGCTAAATTACTACAGGATAAAGAACGAATAGGAAATTTGGATTTCGAAACAAAAAAGAGAGGGGTGCAACACGAGGACTTCCCAGGGGGTCACCCATCCTAGTACTACTCTCGCCCAAGCACGCTTAACTTCGGAGTTCTGATGGGATCCGGTGCATTAGTGCTGGTATGATCGCACCCGCCATGTTCCTTTCGCGTTATTCTTTTAAACTACCCCGTCCTGCGAAGCAGTGTGGCTTTTCTAGACCGAAATTCATTTTAAGCGTCAATTCAAGCATTTTCCTCTTATCCTTTTATTTATTTACTTTATATATTTTTTTGTTATTGATTTGCACCCTGTTTTTTTCCCTCATCCCGCAACTCTAAATTATCATGAAATCAATCCTTCACGCTTGCAGTTAGGGGTGGCAATTCGGGTCCAAATCAGGTTGGCGGGTCGGGTTCGGGTCAACAGACCCGCCAGAAAATCTGTTGACCCGAACCCCGACCCGCCAACCCGTGACGGGTCAGGTATGCTGACCCGGACCCGAAAATTTCAGGTTTACGGGGCGGCGGGTCGACCCGAAATGACCCGAAACTTAATTTTAATTTATTAATTTATCACTGTAATTTCTAATAAAATCAATTTCTCACAAAACTAATTACATAATCAAGTAATAAAAATTTAAATAAATGATTCCAAATCAAATCTAAAATAAATTAAACACCGTAAAAGTGTTTTATCCCAAGCAAAATATAAAATAAATTAAAACAATACAAAAGTGAAAAATAATATAATATATTATTTGTCCAAGTATAATAATTTCAACTTCACACAAATTAAATAAATTCGTTTAGGATTAAGTAATTAATGCCTTTGAAAAAAAGAATAACTTAGTTTAGTTAGATAAAATTATTTTTATGTTTATTAAATTATTTTTAATTCGTAAACGGGTCATATCGGGTCATATCAGGTCACCACGGGTTGACCCGAAATCGACCGGTTTTCTTTTCGGGTTCATCGGGTCCAACCCGATTCTGACCCGAATTCCCGAAACCTCAACCCAAACCCATTAATTTCGTGTTAGGTTCGTGTCGTGTCGAAAATTGCCACCCCTAGTTGCGGTGATACATTTGCGCCGACAAATTTGAGCGACGATCCGGGCTTTGATCGAGCCGTACCGTTCCTGATTTGTCTCGCGCCTTCAGATCCTCCTTCACGCTTCGACAAGAAGCAAAATATTAAGCAATCGTTCCGACGGAGCTAAATTACTACAGGATAAAGAACGAATAGGAAATTTGGATTTCGAAACAAAAAAGAGAGGGGTGCAACACGAGGACTTCCCAGGGGGTCACCCATCCTAGTACTACTCTCGCCCAAGCACGCTTAACTTCGGAGTTCTGATGGGATCCGGTGCATTAGTGCTGGTATGATCGCACCCGCCATGTTCCTTTCGCGTTATTCTTTTAAACTACCCCGTCCTGCGAAGCAGTGTGGCTTTTCTAGACCGAAATTCATTTTAAGCGTCAATTCAAGCATTTTCCTCTTATCCTTTTATTTATTTACTTTATATATTTTTTTGTTATTGATTTGCACCCTGTTTTTTTCCCTCATCCCGCAACTCTAAATTATCATGAAATCAATCCTTCACGCTTGCAGTTAGGGGTGGCAATTCGGGTCCAAATCAGGTTGGCGGGTCGGGTTCGGGTCAACAGACCCGCCAGAAAATCTGTTGACCCGAACCCCGACCCGCCAACCCGTGACGGGTCAGGTATGCTGACCCGGACCCGAAAATTTCAGGTTTACGGGGCGGCGGGTCGACCCGAAATGACCCGAAACTTAATTTTAATTTATTAATTTATCACTGTAATTTCTAATAAAATCAATTTCTCACAAAACTAATTACATAATCAAGTAATAAAAATTTAAATAAATGATTCCAAATCAAATCTAAAATAAATTAAACACCGTAAAAGTGTTTTATCCCAAGCAAAATATAAAATAAATTAAAACAATACAAAAGTGAAAAATAATATAATATATTATTTGTCCAAGTATAATAATTTCAACTTCACACAAATTAAATAAATTCGTTTAGGATTAAGTAATTAATGCCTTTGAAAAAAAGAATAACTTAGTTTAGTTAGATAAAATTATTTTTATGTTTATTAAATTATTTTTAATTCGTAAACGGGTCATATCGGGTCATATCAGGTCACCACGGGTTGACCCGAAATCGACCGGTTTTCTTTTCGGGTTCATCGGGTCCAACCCGATTCTGACCCGAATTCCCGAAACCTCAACCCAAACCCATTAATTTCGTGTTAGGTTCGTGTCGTGTCGAAAATTGCCACCCCTAGTTGCGGTGATACATTTGCGCCGACAAATTTGAGCGACGATCCGGGCTTTGATCGAGCCGTACCGTTCCTGATTTGTCTCGCGCCTTCAGATCCTCCTTCACGCTTCGACAAGAAGCAAAATATTAAGCAATCGTTCCGACGGAGCTAAATTACTACAGGATAAAGAACGAATAGGAAATTTGGATTTCGAAACAAAAAAGAGAGGGGTGCAACACGAGGACTTCCCAGGGGGTCACCCATCCTAGTACTACTCTCGCCCAAGCACGCTTAACTTCGGAGTTCTGATGGGATCCGGTGCATTAGTGCTGGTATGATCGCACCCGCCATGTTCCTTTCGCGTTATTCTTTTAAACTACCCCGTCCTGCGAAGCAGTGTGGCTTTTCTAGACCGAAATTCATTTTAAGCGTCAATTCAAGCATTTTCCTCTTATCCTTTTATTTATTTACTTTATATTTTTTTTTGTTATTGATTTGCACCCTGTTTTTTTCCCTCATCCCGCAACTCTAAATTATCATGAAATCAATCCTTCACGCTTGCAGTTAGGGGAGGCAATTCGGGTCCAAATCAGGTTGGCGGGTCGGGTTCGGGTCAACAGACCCGCCAGAAAATCTGTTGACCCGAACCCCGACCCGCCAACCCGTGACGGGTCAGGTATGCTGACCCGGACCCGAAAATTTCAGGTTTACGGGGCGGCGGGTCGACCCGAAATGACCCGAAACTTAATTTTAATTTATTAATTTATCACTGTAATTTCTAATAAAATCAATTTCTCACAAAACTAATTACATAATCAAGTAATAAAAATTTAAATAAATGATTCCAAATCAAATCTAAAATAAATTAAACACCGTAAAAGTGTTTTATCCCAAGCAAAATATAAAATAAATTAAAACAATACAAAAGTGAAAAATAATATAATATATTATTTGTCCAAGTATAATAATTTCAACTTCACACAAATTAAATAAATTCGTTTAGGATTAAGTAATTAATGCCTTTGAAAAAAAGAATAACTTAGTTTAGTTAGATAAAATTATTTTTATGTTTATTAAATTATTTTTAATTCGTAAACGGGTCATATCGGGTCATATCAGGTCACCACGGGTTGACCCGAAATCGACCGGTTTTCTTTTCGGGTTCATCGGGTCCAACCCGATTCTGACCCGAATTCCCGAAACCTCAACCCAAACCCATTAATTTCGTGTTAGGTTCGTGTCGTGTCGAAAATTGCCACCCCTAGTTGCGGTGATACATTTGCGCCGACAAATTTGAGCGACGATCCGGGCTTTGATCGAGCCGTACCGTTCCTGATTTGTCTCGCGCCTTCAGATCCTCCTTCACGCTTCGACAAGAAGCAAAATATTAAGCAATCGTTCCGACGGAGCTAAATTACTACAGGATAAAGAACGAATAGGAAATTTGGATTTCGAAACAAAAAAGAGAGGGGTGCAACACGAGGACTTCCCAGGGGGTCACCCATCCTAGTACTACTCTCGCCCAAGCACGCTTAACTTCGGAGTTCTGATGGGATCCGGTGCATTAGTGCTGGTATGATCGCACCCGCCATGTTCCTTTCGCGTTATTCTTTTAAACTACCCCGTCCTGCGAAGCAGTGTGGCTTTTCTAGACCGAAATTCATTTTAAGCGTCAATTCAAGCATTTTCCTCTTATCCTTTTATTTATTTACTTTATATTTTTTTTTGTTATTGATTTGCACCCTGTTTTTTTCCCTCATCCCGCAACTCTAAATTATCATGAAATCAATCCTTCACGCTTGCAGTTAGGGGAGGCAATTCGGGTCCAAATCAGGTTGGCGGGTCGGGTTCGGGTCAACAGACCCGCCAGAAAATCTGTTGACCCGAACCCCGACCCGCCAACCCGTGACGGGTCAGGTATGCTGACCCGGACCCGAAAATTTCAGGTTTACGGGGCGGCGGGTCGACCCGAAATGACCCGAAACTTAATTTTAATTTATTAATTTATCACTGTAATTTCTAATAAAATCAATTTCTCACAAAACTAATTACATAATCAAGTAATAAAAATTTAAATAAATGATTCCAAATCAAATCTAAAATAAATTAAACACCGTAAAAGTGTTTTATCCCAAGCAAAATATAAAATAAATTAAAACAATACAAAAGTGAAAAATAATATAATATATTATTTGTCCAAGTATAATAATTTCAACTTCACACAAATTAAATAAATTCGTTTAGGATTAAGTAATTAATGCCTTTGAAAAAAAGAATAACTTAGTTTAGTTAGATAAAATTATTTTTATGTTTATTAAATTATTTTTAATTCGTAAACGGGTCATATCGGGTCATATCAGGTCACCACGGGTTGACCCGAAATCGACCGGTTTTCTTTTCGGGTTCATCGGGTCCAACCCGATTCTGACCCGAATTCCCGAAACCTCAACCCAAACCCATTAATTTCGTGTTAGGTTCGTGTCGTGTCGAAAATTGCCACCCCTAGTTGCGGTGATACATTTGCGCCGACAAATTTGAGCGACGATCCGGGCTTTGATCGAGCCGTACCGTTCCTGATTTGTCTCGCGCCTTCAGATCCTCCTTCACGCTTCGACAAGAAGCAAAATATTAAGCAATCGTTCCGACGGAGCTAAATTACTACAGGATAAAGAACGAATAGGAAATTTGGATTTCGAAACAAAAAAGAGAGGGGTGCAACACGAGGACTTCCCAGGGGGTCACCCATCCTAGTACTACTCTCGCCCAAGCACGCTTAACTTCGGAGTTCTGATGGGATCCGGTGCATTAGTGCTGGTATGATCGCACCCGCCATGTTCCTTTCGCGTTATTCTTTTAAACTACCCCGTCCTGCGAAGCAGTGTGGCTTTTCTAGACCGAAATTCATTTTAAGCGTCAATTCAAGCATTTTCCTCTTATCCTTTTATTTATTTACTTTATATTTTTTTTTGTTATTGATTTGCACCCTGTTTTTTTCCCTCATCCCGCAACTCTAAATTATCATGAAATCAATCCTTCACGCTTGCAGTTAGGGGAGGCAATTCGGGTCCAAATCAGGTTGGCGGGTCGGGTTCGGGTCAACAGACCCGCCAGAAAATCTGTTGACCCGAACCCCGACCCGCCAACCCGTGACGGGTCAGGTATGCTGACCCGGACCCGAAAATTTCAGGTTTACGGGGCGGCGGGTCGACCCGAAATGACCCGAAACTTAATTTTAATTTATTAATTTATCACTGTAATTTCTAATAAAATCAATTTCTCACAAAACTAATTACATAATCAAGTAATAAAAATTTAAATAAATGATTCCAAATCAAATCTAAAATAAATTAAACACCGTAAAAGTGTTTTATCCCAAGCAAAATATAAAATAAATTAAAACAATACAAAAGTGAAAAATAATATAATATATTATTTGTCCAAGTATAATAATTTCAACTTCACACAAATTAAATAAATTCGTTTAGGATTAAGTAATTAATGCCTTTGAAAAAAAGAATAACTTAGTTTAGTTAGATAAAATTATTTTTATGTTTATTAAATTATTTTTAATTCGTAAACGGGTCATATCGGGTCATATCAGGTCACCACGGGTTGACCCGAAATCGACCGGTTTTCTTTTCGGGTTCATCGGGTCCAACCCGATTCTGACCCGAATTCCCGAAACCTCAACCCAAACCCATTAATTTCGTGTTAGGTTCGTGTCGTGTCGAAAATTGCCACCCCTAGTTGCGGTGATACATTTGCGCCGACAAATTTGAGCGACGATCCGGGCTTTGATCGAGCCGTACCGTTCCTGATTTGTCTCGCGCCTTCAGATCCTCCTTCACGCTTCGACAAGAAGCAAAATATTAAGCAATCGTTCCGACGGAGCTAAATTACTACAGGATAAAGAACGAATAGGAAATTTGGATTTCGAAACAAAAAAGAGAGGGGTGCAACACGAGGACTTCCCAGGGGGTCACCCATCCTAGTACTACTCTCGCCCAAGCACGCTTAACTTCGGAGTTCTGATGGGATCCGGTGCATTAGTGCTGGTATGATCGCACCCGCCATGTTCCTTTCGCGTTATTCTTTTAAACTACCCCGTCCTGCGAAGCAGTGTGGCTTTTCTAGACCGAAATTCATTTTAAGCGTCAATTCAAGCATTTTCCTCTTATCCTTTTATTTATTTACTTTATATTTTTTTTTGTTATTGATTTGCACCCTGTTTTTTTCCCTCATCCCGCAACTCTAAATTATCATGAAATCAATCCTTCACGCTTGCAGTTAGGGGAGGCAATTCGGGTCCAAATCAGGTTGGCGGGTCGGGTTCGGGTCAACAGACCCGCCAGAAAATCTGTTGACCCGAACCCCGACCCGCCAACCCGTGACGGGTCAGGTATGCTGACCCGGACCCGAAAATTTCAGGTTTACGGGGCGGCGGGTCGACCCGAAATGACCCGAAACTTAATTTTAATTTATTAATTTATCACTGTAATTTCTAATAAAATCAATTTCTCACAAAACTAATTACATAATCAAGTAATAAAAATTTAAATAAATGATTCCAAATCAAATCTAAAATAAATTAAACACCGTAAAAGTGTTTTATCCCAAGCAAAATATAAAATAAATTAAAACAATACAAAAGTGAAAAATAATATAATATATTATTTGTCCAAGTATAATAATTTCAACTTCACACAAATTAAATAAATTCGTTTAGGATTAAGTAATTAATGCCTTTGAAAAAAAGAATAACTTAGTTTAGTTAGATAAAATTATTTTTATGTTTATTAAATTATTTTTAATTCGTAAACGGGTCATATCGGGTCATATCAGGTCACCACGGGTTGACCCGAAATCGACCGGTTTTCTTTTCGGGTTCATCGGGTCCAACCCGATTCTGACCCGAATTCCCGAAACCTCAACCCAAACCCATTAATTTCGTGTTAGGTTCGTGTCGTGTCGAAAATTGCCACCCCTAGTTGCGGTGATACATTTGCGCCGACAAATTTGAGCGACGATCCGGGCTTTGATCGAGCCGTACCGTTCCTGATTTGTCTCGCGCCTTCAGATCCTCCTTCACGCTTCGACAAGAAGCAAAATATTAAGCAATCGTTCCGACGGAGCTAAATTACTACAGGATAAAGAACGAATAGGAAATTTGGATTTCGAAACAAAAAAGAGAGGGGTGCAACACGAGGACTTCCCAGGGGGTCACCCATCCTAGTACTACTCTCGCCCAAGCACGCTTAACTTCGGAGTTCTGATGGGATCCGGTGCATTAGTGCTGGTATGATCGCACCCGCCATGTTCCTTTCGCGTTATTCTTTTAAACTACCCCGTCCTGCGAAGCAGTGTGGCTTTTCTAGACCGAAATTCATTTTAAGCGTCAATTCAAGCATTTTCCTCTTATCCTTTTATTTATTTACTTTATATATTTTTTTGTTATTGATTTGCACCCTGTTTTTTTCCCTCATCCCGCAACTCTAAATTATCATGAAATCAATCCTTCACGCTTGCAGTTAGGGGTGGCAATTCGGGTCCAAATCAGGTTGGCGGGTCGGGTTCGGGTCAACAGACCCGCCAGAAAATCTGTTGACCCGAACCCCGACCCGCCAACCCGTGACGGGTCAGGTATGCTGACCCGGACCCGAAAATTTCAGGTTTACGGGGCGGCGGGTCGACCCGAAATGACCCGAAACTTAATTTTAATTTATTAATTTATCACTGTAATTTCTAATAAAATCAATTTCTCACAAAACTAATTACATAATCAAGTAATAAAAATTTAAATAAATGATTCCAAATCAAATCTAAAATAAATTAAACACCGTAAAAGTGTTTTATCCCAAGCAAAATATAAAATAAATTAAAACAATACAAAAGTGAAAAATAATATAATATATTATTTGTCCAAGTATAATAATTTCAACTTCACACAAATTAAATAAATTCGTTTAGGATTAAGTAATTAATGCCTTTGAAAAAAAGAATAACTTAGTTTAGTTAGATAAAATTATTTTTATGTTTATTAAATTATTTTTAATTCGTAAACGGGTCATATCGGGTCATATCAGGTCACCACGGGTTGACCCGAAATCGACCGGTTTTCTTTTCGGGTTCATCGGGTCCAACCCGATTCTGACCCGAATTCCCGAAACCTCAACCCAAACCCATTAATTTCGTGTTAGGTTCGTGTCGTGTCGAAAATTGCCACCCCTAGTTGCGGTGATACATTTGCGCCGACAAATTTGAGCGACGATCCGGGCTTTGATCGAGCCGTACCGTTCCTGATTTGTCTCGCGCCTTCAGATCCTCCTTCACGCTTCGACAAGAAGCAAAATATTAAGCAATCGTTCCGACGGAGCTAAATTACTACAGGATAAAGAACGAATAGGAAATTTGGATTTCGAAACAAAAAAGAGAGGGGTGCAACACGAGGACTTCCCAGGGGGTCACCCATCCTAGTACTACTCTCGCCCAAGCACGCTTAACTTCGGAGTTCTGATGGGATCCGGTGCATTAGTGCTGGTATGATCGCACCCGCCATGTTCCTTTCGCGTTATTCTTTTAAACTACCCCGTCCTGCGAAGCAGTGTGGCTTTTCTAGACCGAAATTCATTTTAAGCGTCAATTCAAGCATTTTCCTCTTATCCTTTTATTTATTTACTTTATATTTTTTTTTGTTATTGATTTGCACCCTGTTTTTTTCCCTCATCCCGCAACTCTAAATTATCATGAAATCAATCCTTCACGCTTGCAGTTAGGGGTGGCAATTCGGGTCCAAATCAGGTTGGCGGGTCGGGTTCGGGTCAACAGACCCGCCAGAAAATCTGTTGACCCGAACCCCGACCCGCCAACCCGTGACGGGTCAGGTATGCTGACCCGGACCCGAAAATTTCAGGTTTACGGGGCGGCGGGTCGACCCGAAATGACCCGAAACTTAATTTTAATTTATTAATTTATCACTGTAATTTCTAATAAAATCAATTTCTCACAAAACTAATTACATAATCAAGTAATAAAAATTTAAATAAATGATTCCAAATCAAATCTAAAATAAATTAAACACCGTAAAAGTGTTTTATCCCAAGCAAAATATAAAATAAATTAAAACAATACAAAAGTGAAAAATAATATAATATATTATTTGTCCAAGTATAATAATTTCAACTTCACACAAATTAAATAAATTCGTTTAGGATTAAGTAATTAATGCCTTTGAAAAAAAGAATAACTTAGTTTAGTTAGATAAAATTATTTTTATGTTTATTAAATTATTTTTAATTCGTAAACGGGTCATATCGGGTCATATCAGGTCACCACGGGTTGACCCGAAATCGACCGGTTTTCTTTTCGGGTTCATCGGGTCCAACCCGATTCTGACCCGAATTCCCGAAACCTCAACCCAAACCCATTAATTTCGTGTTAGGTTCGTGTCGTGTCGAAAATTGCCACCCCTAGTTGCGGTGATACATTTGCGCCGACAAATTTGAGCGACGATCCGGGCTTTGATCGAGCCGTACCGTTCCTGATTTGTCTCGCGCCTTCAGATCCTCCTTCACGCTTCGACAAGAAGCAAAATATTAAGCAATCGTTCCGACGGAGCTAAATTACTACAGGATAAAGAACGAATAGGAAATTTGGATTTCGAAACAAAAAAGAGAGGGGTGCAACACGAGGACTTCCCAGGGGGTCACCCATCCTAGTACTACTCTCGCCCAAGCACGCTTAACTTCGGAGTTCTGATGGGATCCGGTGCATTAGTGCTGGTATGATCGCACCCGCCATGTTCCTTTCGCGTTATTCTTTTAAACTACCCCGTCCTGCGAAGCAGTGTGGCTTTTCTAGACCGAAATTCATTTTAAGCGTCAATTCAAGCATTTTCCTCTTATCCTTTTATTTATTTACTTTATATATTTTTTTGTTATTGATTTGCACCCTGTTTTTTTCCCTCATCCCGCAACTCTAAATTATCATGAAATCAATCCTTCACGCTTGCAGTTAGGGGTGGCAATTCGGGTCCAAATCAGGTTGGCGGGTCGGGTTCGGGTCAACAGACCCGCCAGAAAATCTGTTGACCCGAACCCCGACCCGCCAACCCGTGACGGGTCAGGTATGCTGACCCGGACCCGAAAATTTCAGGTTTACGGGGCGGCGGGTCGACCCGAAATGACCCGAAACTTAATTTTAATTTATTAATTTATCACTGTAATTTCTAATAAAATCAATTTCTCACAAAACTAATTACATAATCAAGTAATAAAAATTTAAATAAATGATTCCAAATCAAATCTAAAATAAATTAAACACCGTAAAAGTGTTTTATCCCAAGCAAAATATAAAATAAATTAAAACAATACAAAAGTGAAAAATAATATAATATATTATTTGTCCAAGTATAATAATTTCAACTTCACACAAATTAAATAAATTCGTTTAGGATTAAGTAATTAATGCCTTTGAAAAAAAGAATAACTTAGTTTAGTTAGATAAAATTATTTTTATGTTTATTAAATTATTTTTAATTCGTAAACGGGTCATATCGGGTCATATCAGGTCACCACGGGTTGACCCGAAATCGACCGGTTTTCTTTTCGGGTTCATCGGGTCCAACCCGATTCTGACCCGAATTCCCGAAACCTCAACCCAAACCCATTAATTTCGTGTTAGGTTCGTGTCGTGTCGAAAATTGCCACCCCTAGTTGCGGTGATACATTTGCGCCGACAAATTTGAGCGACGATCCGGGCTTTGATCGAGCCGTACCGTTCCTGATTTGTCTCGCGCCTTCAGATCCTCCTTCACGCTTCGACAAGAAGCAAAATATTAAGCAATCGTTCCGACGGAGCTAAATTACTACAGGATAAAGAACGAATAGGAAATTTGGATTTCGAAACAAAAAAGAGAGGGGTGCAACACGAGGACTTCCCAGGGGGTCACCCATCCTAGTACTACTCTCGCCCAAGCACGCTTAACTTCGGAGTTCTGATGGGATCCGGTGCATTAGTGCTGGTATGATCGCACCCGCCATGTTCCTTTCGCGTTATTCTTTTAAACTACCCCGTCCTGCGAAGCAGTGTGGCTTTTCTAGACCGAAATTCATTTTAAGCGTCAATTCAAGCATTTTCCTCTTATCCTTTTATTTATTTACTTTATATTTTTTTTTGTTATTGATTTGCACCCTGTTTTTTTCCCTCATCCCGCAACTCTAAATTATCATGAAATCAATCCTTCACGCTTGCAGTTAGGGGTGGCAATTCGGGTCCAAATCAGGTTGGCGGGTCGGGTTCGGGTCAACAGACCCGCCAGAAAATCTGTTGACCCGAACCCCGACCCGCCAACCCGTGACGGGTCAGGTATGCTGACCCGGACCCGAAAATTTCAGGTTTACGGGGCGGCGGGTCGACCCGAAATGACCCGAAACTTAATTTTAATTTATTAATTTATCACTGTAATTTCTAATAAAATCAATTTCTCACAAAACTAATTACATAATCAAGTAATAAAAATTTAAATAAATGATTCCAAATCAAATCTAAAATAAATTAAACACCGTAAAAGTGTTTTATCCCAAGCAAAATATAAAATAAATTAAAACAATACAAAAGTGAAAAATAATATAATATATTATTTGTCCAAGTATAATAATTTCAACTTCACACAAATTAAATAAATTCGTTTAGGATTAAGTAATTAATGCCTTTGAAAAAAAGAATAACTTAGTTTAGTTAGATAAAATTATTTTTATGTTTATTAAATTATTTTTAATTCGTAAACGGGTCATATCGGGTCATATCAGGTCACCACGGGTTGACCCGAAATCGACCGGTTTTCTTTTCGGGTTCATCGGGTCCAACCCGATTCTGACCCGAATTCCCGAAACCTCAACCCAAACCCATTAATTTCGTGTTAGGTTCGTGTCGTGTCGAAAATTGCCACCCCTAGTTGCGGTGATACATTTGCGCCGACAAATTTGAGCGACGATCCGGGCTTTGATCGAGCCGTACCGTTCCTGATTTGTCTCGCGCCTTCAGATCCTCCTTCACGCTTCGACAAGAAGCAAAATATTAAGCAATCGTTCCGACGGAGCTAAATTACTACAGGATAAAGAACGAATAGGAAATTTGGATTTCGAAACAAAAAAGAGAGGGGTGCAACACGAGGACTTCCCAGGGGGTCACCCATCCTAGTACTACTCTCGCCCAAGCACGCTTAACTTCGGAGTTCTGATGGGATCCGGTGCATTAGTGCTGGTATGATCGCACCCGCCATGTTCCTTTCGCGTTATTCTTTTAAACTACCCCGTCCTGCGAAGCAGTGTGGCTTTTCTAGACCGAAATTCATTTTAAGCGTCAATTCAAGCATTTTCCTCTTATCCTTTTATTTATTTACTTTATATATTTTTTTGTTATTGATTTGCACCCTGTTTTTTTCCCTCATCCCGCAACTCTAAATTATCATGAAATCAATCCTTCACGCTTGCAGTTAGGGGTGGCAATTCGGGTCCAAATCAGGTTGGCGGGTCGGGTTCGGGTCAACAGACCCGCCAGAAAATCTGTTGACCCGAACCCCGACCCGCCAACCCGTGACGGGTCAGGTATGCTGACCCGGACCCGAAAATTTCAGGTTTACGGGGCGGCGGGTCGACCCGAAATGACCCGAAACTTAATTTTAATTTATTAATTTATCACTGTAATTTCTAATAAAATCAATTTCTCACAAAACTAATTACATAATCAAGTAATAAAAATTTAAATAAATGATTCCAAATCAAATCTAAAATAAATTAAACACCGTAAAAGTGTTTTATCCCAAGCAAAATATAAAATAAATTAAAACAATACAAAAGTGAAAAATAATATAATATATTATTTGTCCAAGTATAATAATTTCAACTTCACACAAATTAAATAAATTCGTTTAGGATTAAGTAATTAATGCCTTTGAAAAAAAGAATAACTTAGTTTAGTTAGATAAAATTATTTTTATGTTTATTAAATTATTTTTAATTCGTAAACGGGTCATATCGGGTCATATCAGGTCACCACGGGTTGACCCGAAATCGACCGGTTTTCTTTTCGGGTTCATCGGGTCCAACCCGATTCTGACCCGAATTCCCGAAACCTCAACCCAAACCCATTAATTTCGTGTTAGGTTCGTGTCGTGTCGAAAATTGCCACCCCTAGTTGCGGTGATACATTTGCGCCGACAAATTTGAGCGACGATCCGGGCTTTGATCGAGCCGTACCGTTCCTGATTTGTCTCGCGCCTTCAGATCCTCCTTCACGCTTCGACAAGAAGCAAAATATTAAGCAATCGTTCCGACGGAGCTAAATTACTACAGGATAAAGAACGAATAGGAAATTTGGATTTCGAAACAAAAAAGAGAGGGGTGCAACACGAGGACTTCCCAGGGGGTCACCCATCCTAGTACTACTCTCGCCCAAGCACGCTTAACTTCGGAGTTCTGATGGGATCCGGTGCATTAGTGCTGGTATGATCGCACCCGCCATGTTCCTTTCGCGTTATTCTTTTAAACTACCCCGTCCTGCGAAGCAGTGTGGCTTTTCTAGACCGAAATTCATTTTAAGCGTCAATTCAAGCATTTTCCTCTTATCCTTTTATTTATTTACTTTATATTTTTTTTTGTTATTGATTTGCACCCTGTTTTTTTCCCTCATCCCGCAACTCTAAATTATCATGAAATCAATCCTTCACGCTTGCAGTTAGGGGTGGCAATTCGGGTCCAAATCAGGTTGGCGGGTCGGGTTCGGGTCAACAGACCCGCCAGAAAATCTGTTGACCCGAACCCCGACCCGCCAACCCGTGACGGGTCAGGTATGCTGACCCGGACCCGAAAATTTCAGGTTTACGGGGCGGCGGGTCGACCCGAAATGACCCGAAACTTAATTTTAATTTATTAATTTATCACTGTAATTTCTAATAAAATCAATTTCTCACAAAACTAATTACATAATCAAGTAATAAAAATTTAAATAAATGATTCCAAATCAAATCTAAAATAAATTAAACACCGTAAAAGTGTTTTATCCCAAGCAAAATATAAAATAAATTAAAACAATACAAAAGTGAAAAATAATATAATATATTATTTGTCCAAGTATAATAATTTCAACTTCACACAAATTAAATAAATTCGTTTAGGATTAAGTAATTAATGCCTTTGAAAAAAAGAATAACTTAGTTTAGTTAGATAAAATTATTTTTATGTTTATTAAATTATTTTTAATTCGTAAACGGGTCATATCGGGTCATATCAGGTCACCACGGGTTGACCCGAAATCGACCGGTTTTCTTTTCGGGTTCATCGGGTCCAACCCGATTCTGACCCGAATTCCCGAAACCTCAACCCAAACCCATTAATTTCGTGTTAGGTTCGTGTCGTGTCGAAAATTGCCACCCCTAGTTGCGGTGATACATTTGCGCCGACAAATTTGAGCGACGATCCGGGCTTTGATCGAGCCGTACCGTTCCTGATTTGTCTCGCGCCTTCAGATCCTCCTTCACGCTTCGACAAGAAGCAAAATATTAAGCAATCGTTCCGACGGAGCTAAATTACTACAGGATAAAGAACGAATAGGAAATTTGGATTTCGAAACAAAAAAGAGAGGGGTGCAACACGAGGACTTCCCAGGGGGTCACCCATCCTAGTACTACTCTCGCCCAAGCACGCTTAACTTCGGAGTTCTGATGGGATCCGGTGCATTAGTGCTGGTATGATCGCACCCGCCATGTTCCTTTCGCGTTATTCTTTTAAACTACCCCGTCCTGCGAAGCAGTGTGGCTTTTCTAGACCGAAATTCATTTTAAGCGTCAATTCAAGCATTTTCCTCTTATCCTTTTATTTATTTACTTTATATTTTTTTTTGTTATTGATTTGCACCCTGTTTTTTTCCCTCATCCCGCAACTCTAAATTATCATGAAATCAATCCTTCACGCTTGCAGTTAGGGGAGGCAATTCGGGTCCAAATCAGGTTGGCGGGTCGGGTTCGGGTCAACAGACCCGCCAGAAAATCTGTTGACCCGAACCCCGACCCGCCAACCCGTGACGGGTCAGGTATGCTGACCCGGACCCGAAAATTTCAGGTTTACGGGGCGGCGGGTCGACCCGAAATGACCCGAAACTTAATTTTAATTTATTAATTTATCACTGTAATTTCTAATAAAATCAATTTCTCACAAAACTAATTACATAATCAAGTAATAAAAATTTAAATAAATGATTCCAAATCAAATCTAAAATAAATTAAACACCGTAAAAGTGTTTTATCCCAAGCAAAATATAAAATAAATTAAAACAATACAAAAGTGAAAAATAATATAATATATTATTTGTCCAAGTATAATAATTTCAACTTCACACAAATTAAATAAATTCGTTTAGGATTAAGTAATTAATGCCTTTGAAAAAAAGAATAACTTAGTTTAGTTAGATAAAATTATTTTTATGTTTATTAAATTATTTTTAATTCGTAAACGGGTCATATCGGGTCATATCAGGTCACCACGGGTTGACCCGAAATCGACCGGTTTTCTTTTCGGGTTCATCGGGTCCAACCCGATTCTGACCCGAATTCCCGAAACCTCAACCCAAACCCATTAATTTCGTGTTAGGTTCGTGTCGTGTCGAAAATTGCCACCCCTAGTTGCGGTGATACATTTGCGCCGACAAATTTGAGCGACGATCCGGGCTTTGATCGAGCCGTACCGTTCCTGATTTGTCTCGCGCCTTCAGATCCTCCTTCACGCTTCGACAAGAAGCAAAATATTAAGCAATCGTTCCGACGGAGCTAAATTACTACAGGATAAAGAACGAATAGGAAATTTGGATTTCGAAACAAAAAAGAGAGGGGTGCAACACGAGGACTTCCCAGGGGGTCACCCATCCTAGTACTACTCTCGCCCAAGCACGCTTAACTTCGGAGTTCTGATGGGATCCGGTGCATTAGTGCTGGTATGATCGCACCCGCCATGTTCCTTTCGCGTTATTCTTTTAAACTACCCCGTCCTGCGAAGCAGTGTGGCTTTTCTAGACCGAAATTCATTTTAAGCGTCAATTCAAGCATTTTCCTCTTATCCTTTTATTTATTTACTTTATATATTTTTTTGTTATTGATTTGCACCCTGTTTTTTTCCCTCATCCCGCAACTCTAAATTATCATGAAATCAATCCTTCACGCTTGCAGTTAGGGGTGGCAATTCGGGTCCAAATCAGGTTGGCGGGTCGGGTTCGGGTCAACAGACCCGCCAGAAAATCTGTTGACCCGAACCCCGACCCGCCAACCCGTGACGGGTCAGGTATGCTGACCCGGACCCGAAAATTTCAGGTTTACGGGGCGGCGGGTCGACCCGAAATGACCCGAAACTTAATTTTAATTTATTAATTTATCACTGTAATTTCTAATAAAATCAATTTCTCACAAAACTAATTACATAATCAAGTAATAAAAATTTAAATAAATGATTCCAAATCAAATCTAAAATAAATTAAACACCGTAAAAGTGTTTTATCCCAAGCAAAATATAAAATAAATTAAAACAATACAAAAGTGAAAAATAATATAATATATTATTTGTCCAAGTATAATAATTTCAACTTCACACAAATTAAATAAATTCGTTTAGGATTAAGTAATTAATGCCTTTGAAAAAAAGAATAACTTAGTTTAGTTAGATAAAATTATTTTTATGTTTATTAAATTATTTTTAATTCGTAAACGGGTCATATCGGGTCATATCAGGTCACCACGGGTTGACCCGAAATCGACCGGTTTTCTTTTCGGGTTCATCGGGTCCAACCCGATTCTGACCCGAATTCCCGAAACCTCAACCCAAACCCATTAATTTCGTGTTAGGTTCGTGTCGTGTCGAAAATTGCCACCCCTAGTTGCGGTGATACATTTGCGCCGACAAATTTGAGCGACGATCCGGGCTTTGATCGAGCCGTACCGTTCCTGATTTGTCTCGCGCCTTCAGATCCTCCTTCACGCTTCGACAAGAAGCAAAATATTAAGCAATCGTTCCGACGGAGCTAAATTACTACAGGATAAAGAACGAATAGGAAATTTGGATTTCGAAACAAAAAAGAGAGGGGTGCAACACGAGGACTTCCCAGGGGGTCACCCATCCTAGTACTACTCTCGCCCAAGCACGCTTAACTTCGTAGTTCTGATGGGATCCGGTGCATTAGTGCTGGTATGATCGCACCCGCCATGTTCCTTTCGCGTTATTCTTTTAAACTACCCCGTCCTGCGAAGCAGTGTGGCTTTTCTAGACCGAAATTCATTTTAAGCGTCAATTCAAGCATTTTCCTCTTATCCTTTTATTTATTTACTTTATATTTTTTTTTGTTATTGATTTGCACCCTGTTTTTTTCCCTCATCCCGCAACTCTAAATTATCATGAAATCAATCCTTCACGCTTGCAGTTAGGGGTGGCAATTCGGGTCCAAATCAGGTTGGCGGGTCGGGTTCGGGTCAACAGACCCGCCAGAAAATCTGTTGACCCGAACCCCGACCCGCCAACCCGTGACGGGTCAGGTATGCTGACCCGGACCCGAAAATTTCAGGTTTACGGGGCGGCGGGTCGACCCGAAATGACCCGAAACTTAATTTTAATTTATTAATTTATCACTGTAATTTCTAATAAAATCAATTTCTCACAAAACTAATTACATAATCAAGTAATAAAAATTTAAATAAATGATTCCAAATCAAATCTAAAATAAATTAAACACCGTAAAAGTGTTTTATCCCAAGCAAAATATAAAATAAATTAAAACAATACAAAAGTGAAAAATAATATAATATATTATTTGTCCAAGTATAATAATTTCAACTTCACACAAATTAAATAAATTCGTTTAGGATTAAGTAATTAATGCCTTTGAAAAAAAGAATAACTTAGTTTAGTTAGATAAAATTATTTTTATGTTTATTAAATTATTTTTAATTCGTAAACGGGTCATATCGGGTCATATCAGGTCACCACGGGTTGACCCGAAATCGACCGGTTTTCTTTTCGGGTTCATCGGGTCCAACCCGATTCTGACCCGAATTCCCGAAACCTCAACCCAAACCCATTAATTTCGTGTTAGGTTCGTGTCGTGTCGAAAATTGCCACCCCTAGTTGCGGTGATACATTTGCGCCGACAAATTTGAGCGACGATCCGGGCTTTGATCGAGCCGTACCGTTCCTGATTTGTCTCGCGCCTTCAGATCCTCCTTCACGCTTCGACAAGAAGCAAAATATTAAGCAATCGTTCCGACGGAGCTAAATTACTACAGGATAAAGAACGAATAGGAAATTTGGATTTCGAAACAAAAAAGAGAGGGGTGCAACACGAGGACTTCCCAGGGGGTCACCCATCCTAGTACTACTCTCGCCCAAGCACGCTTAACTTCGGAGTTCTGATGGGATCCGGTGCATTAGTGCTGGTATGATCGCACCCGCCATGTTCCTTTCGCGTTATTCTTTTAAACTACCCCGTCCTGCGAAGCAGTGTGGCTTTTCTAGACCGAAATTCATTTTAAGCGTCAATTCAAGCATTTTCCTCTTATCCTTTTATTTATTTACTTTATATATTTTTTTGTTATTGATTTGCACCCTGTTTTTTTCCCTCATCCCGCAACTCTAAATTATCATGAAATCAATCCTTCACGCTTGCAGTTAGGGGTGGCAATTCGGGTCCAAATCAGGTTGGCGGGTCGGGTTCGGGTCAACAGACCCGCCAGAAAATCTGTTGACCCGAACCCCGACCCGCCAACCCGTGACGGGTCAGGTATGCTGACCCGGACCCGAAAATTTCAGGTTTACGGGGCGGCGGGTCGACCCGAAATGACCCGAAACTTAATTTTAATTTATTAATTTATCACTGTAATTTCTAATAAAATCAATTTCTCACAAAACTAATTACATAATCAAGTAATAAAAATTTAAATAAATGATTCCAAATCAAATCTAAAATAAATTAAACACCGTAAAAGTGTTTTATCCCAAGCAAAATATAAAATAAATTAAAACAATACAAAAGTGAAAAATAATATAATATATTATTTGTCCAAGTATAATAATTTCAACTTCACACAAATTAAATAAATTCGTTTAGGATTAAGTAATTAATGCCTTTGAAAAAAAGAATAACTTAGTTTAGTTAGATAAAATTATTTTTATGTTTATTAAATTATTTTTAATTCGTAAACGGGTCATATCGGGTCATATCAGGTCACCACGGGTTGACCCGAAATCGACCGGTTTTCTTTTCGGGTTCATCGGGTCCAACCCGATTCTGACCCGAATTCCCGAAACCTCAACCCAAACCCATTAATTTCGTGTTAGGTTCGTGTCGTGTCGAAAATTGCCACCCCTAGTTGCGGTGATACATTTGCGCCGACAAATTTGAGCGACGATCCGGGCTTTGATCGAGCCGTACCGTTCCTGATTTGTCTCGCGCCTTCAGATCCTCCTTCACGCTTCGACAAGAAGCAAAATATTAAGCAATCGTTCCGACGGAGCTAAATTACTACAGGATAAAGAACGAATAGGAAATTTGGATTTCGAAACAAAAAAGAGAGGGGTGCAACACGAGGACTTCCCAGGGGGTCACCCATCCTAGTACTACTCTCGCCCAAGCACGCTTAACTTCGGAGTTCTGATGGGATCCGGTGCATTAGTGCTGGTATGATCGCACCCGCCATGTTCCTTTCGCGTTATTCTTTTAAACTACCCCGTCCTGCGAAGCAGTGTGGCTTTTCTAGACCGAAATTCATTTTAAGCGTCAATTCAAGCATTTTCCTCTTATCCTTTTATTTATTTACTTTATATTTTTTTTTGTTATTGATTTGCACCCTGTTTTTTTCCCTCATCCCGCAACTCTAAATTATCATGAAATCAATCCTTCACGCTTGCAGTTAGGGGTGGCAATTCGGGTCCAAATCAGGTTGGCGGGTCGGGTTCGGGTCAACAGACCCGCCAGAAAATCTGTTGACCCGAACCCCGACCCGCCAACCCGTGACGGGTCAGGTATGCTGACCCGGACCCGAAAATTTCAGGTTTACGGGGCGGCGGGTCGACCCGAAATGACCCGAAACTTAATTTTAATTTATTAATTTATCACTGTAATTTCTAATAAAATCAATTTCTCACAAAACTAATTACATAATCAAGTAATAAAAATTTAAATAAATGATTCCAAATCAAATCTAAAATAAATTAAACACCGTAAAAGTGTTTTATCCCAAGCAAAATATAAAATAAATTAAAACAATACAAAAGTGAAAAATAATATAATATATTATTTGTCCAAGTATAATAATTTCAACTTCACACAAATTAAATAAATTCGTTTAGGATTAAGTAATTAATGCCTTTGAAAAAAAGAATAACTTAGTTTAGTTAGATAAAATTATTTTTATGTTTATTAAATTATTTTTAATTCGTAAACGGGTCATATCGGGTCATATCAGGTCACCACGGGTTGACCCGAAATCGACCGGTTTTCTTTTCGGGTTCATCGGGTCCAACCCGATTCTGACCCGAATTCCCGAAACCTCAACCCAAACCCATTAATTTCGTGTTAGGTTCGTGTCGTGTCGAAAATTGCCACCCCTAGTTGCGGTGATACATTTGCGCCGACAAATTTGAGCGACGATCCGGGCTTTGATCGAGCCGTACCGTTCCTGATTTGTCTCGCGCCTTCAGATCCTCCTTCACGCTTCGACAAGAAGCAAAATATTAAGCAATCGTTCCGACGGAGCTAAATTACTACAGGATAAAGAACGAATAGGAAATTTGGATTTCGAAACAAAAAAGAGAGGGGTGCAACACGAGGACTTCCCAGGGGGTCACCCATCCTAGTACTACTCTCGCCCAAGCACGCTTAACTTCGGAGTTCTGATGGGATCCGGTGCATTAGTGCTGGTATGATCGCACCCGCCATGTTCCTTTCGCGTTATTCTTTTAAACTACCCCGTCCTGCGAAGCAGTGTGGCTTTTCTAGACCGAAATTCATTTTAAGCGTCAATTCAAGCATTTTCCTCTTATCCTTTTATTTATTTACTTTATATATTTTTTTGTTATTGATTTGCACCCTGTTTTTTTCCCTCATCCCGCAACTCTAAATTATCATGAAATCAATCCTTCACGCTTGCAGTTAGGGGTGGCAATTCGGGTCCAAATCAGGTTGGCGGGTCGGGTTCGGGTCAACAGACCCGCCAGAAAATCTGTTGACCCGAACCCCGACCCGCCAACCCGTGACGGGTCAGGTATGCTGACCCGGACCCGAAAATTTCAGGTTTACGGGGCGGCGGGTCGACCCGAAATGACCCGAAACTTAATTTTAATTTATTAATTTATCACTGTAATTTCTAATAAAATCAATTTCTCACAAAACTAATTACATAATCAAGTAATAAAAATTTAAATAAATGATTCCAAATCAAATCTAAAATAAATTAAACACCGTAAAAGTGTTTTATCCCAAGCAAAATATAAAATAAATTAAAACAATACAAAAGTGAAAAATAATATAATATATTATTTGTCCAAGTATAATAATTTCAACTTCACACAAATTAAATAAATTCGTTTAGGATTAAGTAATTAATGCCTTTGAAAAAAAGAATAACTTAGTTTAGTTAGATAAAATTATTTTTATGTTTATTAAATTATTTTTAATTCGTAAACGGGTCATATCGGGTCATATCAGGTCACCACGGGTTGACCCGAAATCGACCGGTTTTCTTTTCGGGTTCATCGGGTCCAACCCGATTCTGACCCGAATTCCCGAAACCTCAACCCAAACCCATTAATTTCGTGTTAGGTTCGTGTCGTGTCGAAAATTGCCACCCCTAGTTGCGGTGATACATTTGCGCCGACAAATTTGAGCGACGATCCGGGCTTTGATCGAGCCGTACCGTTCCTGATTTGTCTCGCGCCTTCAGATCCTCCTTCACGCTTCGACAAGAAGCAAAATATTAAGCAATCGTTCCGACGGAGCTAAATTACTACAGGATAAAGAACGAATAGGAAATTTGGATTTCGAAACAAAAAAGAGAGGGGTGCAACACGAGGACTTCCCAGGGGGTCACCCATCCTAGTACTACTCTCGCCCAAGCACGCTTAACTTCGTAGTTCTGATGGGATCCGGTGCATTAGTGCTGGTATGATCGCACCCGCCATGTTCCTTTCGCGTTATTCTTTTAAACTACCCCGTCCTGCGAAGCAGTGTGGCTTTTCTAGACCGAAATTCATTTTAAGCGTCAATTCAAGCATTTTCCTCTTATCCTTTTATTTATTTACTTTATATATTTTTTTGTTATTGATTTGCACCCTGTTTTTTTCCCTCATCCCGCAACTCTAAATTATCATGAAATCAATCCTTCACGCTTGCAGTTAGGGGTGGCAATTCGGGTCCAAATCAGGTTGGCGGGTCGGGTTCGGGTCAACAGACCCGCCAGAAAATCTGTTGACCCGAACCCCGACCCGCCAACCCGTGACGGGTCAGGTATGCTGACCCGGACCCGAAAATTTCAGGTTTACGGGGCGGCGGGTCGACCCGAAATGACCCGAAACTTAATTTTAATTTATTAATTTATCACTGTAATTTCTAATAAAATCAATTTCTCACAAAACTAATTACATAATCAAGTAATAAAAATTTAAATAAATGATTCCAAATCAAATCTAAAATAAATTAAACACCGTAAAAGTGTTTTATCCCAAGCAAAATATAAAATAAATTAAAACAATACAAAAGTGAAAAATAATATAATATATTATTTGTCCAAGTATAATAATTTCAACTTCACACAAATTAAATAAATTCGTTTAGGATTAAGTAATTAATGCCTTTGAAAAAAAGAATAACTTAGTTTAGTTAGATAAAATTATTTTTATGTTTATTAAATTATTTTTAATTCGTAAACGGGTCATATCGGGTCATATCAGGTCACCACGGGTTGACCCGAAATCGACCGGTTTTCTTTTCGGGTTCATCGGGTCCAACCCGATTCTGACCCGAATTCCCGAAACCTCAACCCAAACCCATTAATTTCGTGTTAGGTTCGTGTCGTGTCGAAAATTGCCACCCCTAGTTGCGGTGATACATTTGCGCCGACAAATTTGAGCGACGATCCGGGCTTTGATCGAGCCGTACCGTTCCTGATTTGTCTCGCGCCTTCAGATCCTCCTTCACGCTTCGACAAGAAGCAAAATATTAAGCAATCGTTCCGACGGAGCTAAATTACTACAGGATAAAGAACGAATAGGAAATTTGGATTTCGAAACAAAAAAGAGAGGGGTGCAACACGAGGACTTCCCAGGGGGTCACCCATCCTAGTACTACTCTCGCCCAAGCACGCTTAACTTCGGAGTTCTGATGGGATCCGGTGCATTAGTGCTGGTATGATCGCACCCGCCATGTTCCTTTCGCGTTATTCTTTTAAACTACCCCGTCCTGCGAAGCAGTGTGGCTTTTCTAGACCGAAATTCATTTTAAGCGTCAATTCAAGCATTTTCCTCTTATCCTTTTATTTATTTACTTTATATTTTTTTTTGTTATTGATTTGCACCCTGTTTTTTTCCCTCATCCCGCAACTCTAAATTATCATGAAATCAATCCTTCACGCTTGCAGTTAGGGGAGGCAATTCGGGTCCAAATCAGGTTGGCGGGTCGGGTTCGGGTCAACAGACCCGCCAGAAAATCTGTTGACCCGAACCCCGACCCGCCAACCCGTGACGGGTCAGGTATGCTGACCCGGACCCGAAAATTTCAGGTTTACGGGGCGGCGGGTCGACCCGAAATGACCCGAAACTTAATTTTAATTTATTAATTTATCACTGTAATTTCTAATAAAATCAATTTCTCACAAAACTAATTACATAATCAAGTAATAAAAATTTAAATAAATGATTCCAAATCAAATCTAAAATAAATTAAACACCGTAAAAGTGTTTTATCCCAAGCAAAATATAAAATAAATTAAAACAATACAAAAGTGAAAAATAATATAATATATTATTTGTCCAAGTATAATAATTTCAACTTCACACAAATTAAATAAATTCGTTTAGGATTAAGTAATTAATGCCTTTGAAAAAAAGAATAACTTAGTTTAGTTAGATAAAATTATTTTTATGTTTATTAAATTATTTTTAATTCGTAAACGGGTCATATCGGGTCATATCAGGTCACCACGGGTTGACCCGAAATCGACCGGTTTTCTTTTCGGGTTCATCGGGTCCAACCCGATTCTGACCCGAATTCCCGAAACCTCAACCCAAACCCATTAATTTCGTGTTAGGTTCGTGTCGTGTCGAAAATTGCCACCCCTAGTTGCGGTGATACATTTGCGCCGACAAATTTGAGCGACGATCCGGGCTTTGATCGAGCCGTACCGTTCCTGATTTGTCTCGCGCCTTCAGATCCTCCTTCACGCTTCGACAAGAAGCAAAATATTAAGCAATCGTTCCGACGGAGCTAAATTACTACAGGATAAAGAACGAATAGGAAATTTGGATTTCGAAACAAAAAAGAGAGGGGTGCAACACGAGGACTTCCCAGGGGGTCACCCATCCTAGTACTACTCTCGCCCAAGCACGCTTAACTTCGGAGTTCTGATGGGATCCGGTGCATTAGTGCTGGTATGATCGCACCCGCCATGTTCCTTTCGCGTTATTCTTTTAAACTACCCCGTCCTGCGAAGCAGTGTGGCTTTTCTAGACCGAAATTCATTTTAAGCGTCAATTCAAGCATTTTCCTCTTATCCTTTTATTTATTTACTTTATATATTTTTTTGTTATTGATTTGCACCCTGTTTTTTTCCCTCATCCCGCAACTCTAAATTATCATGAAATCAATCCTTCACGCTTGCAGTTAGGGGTGGCAATTCGGGTCCAAATCAGGTTGGCGGGTCGGGTTCGGGTCAACAGACCCGCCAGAAAATCTGTTGACCCGAACCCCGACCCGCCAACCCGTGACGGGTCAGGTATGCTGACCCGGACCCGAAAATTTCAGGTTTACGGGGCGGCGGGTCGACCCGAAATGACCCGAAACTTAATTTTAATTTATTAATTTATCACTGTAATTTCTAATAAAATCAATTTCTCACAAAACTAATTACATAATCAAGTAATAAAAATTTAAATAAATGATTCCAAATCAAATCTAAAATAAATTAAACACCGTAAAAGTGTTTTATCCCAAGCAAAATATAAAATAAATTAAAACAATACAAAAGTGAAAAATAATATAATATATTATTTGTCCAAGTATAATAATTTCAACTTCACACAAATTAAATAAATTCGTTTAGGATTAAGTAATTAATGCCTTTGAAAAAAAGAATAACTTAGTTTAGTTAGATAAAATTATTTTTATGTTTATTAAATTATTTTTAATTCGTAAACGGGTCATATCGGGTCATATCAGGTCACCACGGGTTGACCCGAAATCGACCGGTTTTCTTTTCGGGTTCATCGGGTCCAACCCGATTCTGACCCGAATTCCCGAAACCTCAACCCAAACCCATTAATTTCGTGTTAGGTTCGTGTCGTGTCGAAAATTGCCACCCCTAGTTGCGGTGATACATTTGCGCCGACAAATTTGAGCGACGATCCGGGCTTTGATCGAGCCGTACCGTTCCTGATTTGTCTCGCGCCTTCAGATCCTCCTTCACGCTTCGACAAGAAGCAAAATATTAAGCAATCGTTCCGACGGAGCTAAATTACTACAGGATAAAGAACGAATAGGAAATTTGGATTTCGAAACAAAAAAGAGAGGGGTGCAACACGAGGACTTCCCAGGGGGTCACCCATCCTAGTACTACTCTCGCCCAAGCACGCTTAACTTCGGAGTTCTGATGGGATCCGGTGCATTAGTGCTGGTATGATCGCACCCGCCATGTTCCTTTCGCGTTATTCTTTTAAACTACCCCGTCCTGCGAAGCAGTGTGGCTTTTCTAGACCGAAATTCATTTTAAGCGTCAATTCAAGCATTTTCCTCTTATCCTTTTATTTATTTACTTTATATATTTTTTTGTTATTGATTTGCACCCTGTTTTTTTCCCTCATCCCGCAACTCTAAATTATCATGAAATCAATCCTTCACGCTTGCAGTTAGGGGTGGCAATTCGGGTCCAAATCAGGTTGGCGGGTCGGGTTCGGGTCAACAGACCCGCCAGAAAATCTGTTGACCCGAACCCCGACCCGCCAACCCGTGACGGGTCAGGTATGCTGACCCGGACCCGAAAATTTCAGGTTTACGGGGCGGCGGGTCGACCCGAAATGACCCGAAACTTAATTTTAATTTATTAATTTATCACTGTAATTTCTAATAAAATCAATTTCTCACAAAACTAATTACATAATCAAGTAATAAAAATTTAAATAAATGATTCCAAATCAAATCTAAAATAAATTAAACACCGTAAAAGTGTTTTATCCCAAGCAAAATATAAAATAAATTAAAACAATACAAAAGTGAAAAATAATATAATATATTATTTGTCCAAGTATAATAATTTCAACTTCACACAAATTAAATAAATTCGTTTAGGATTAAGTAATTAATGCCTTTGAAAAAAAGAATAACTTAGTTTAGTTAGATAAAATTATTTTTATGTTTATTAAATTATTTTTAATTCGTAAACGGGTCATATCGGGTCATATCAGGTCACCACGGGTTGACCCGAAATCGACCGGTTTTCTTTTCGGGTTCATCGGGTCCAACCCGATTCTGACCCGAATTCCCGAAACCTCAACCCAAACCCATTAATTTCGTGTTAGGTTCGTGTCGTGTCGAAAATTGCCACCCCTAGTTGCGGTGATACATTTGCGCCGACAAATTTGAGCGACGATCCGGGCTTTGATCGAGCCGTACCGTTCCTGATTTGTCTCGCGCCTTCAGATCCTCCTTCACGCTTCGACAAGAAGCAAAATATTAAGCAATCGTTCCGACGGAGCTAAATTACTACAGGATAAAGAACGAATAGGAAATTTGGATTTCGAAACAAAAAAGAGAGGGGTGCAACACGAGGACTTCCCAGGGGGTCACCCATCCTAGTACTACTCTCGCCCAAGCACGCTTAACTTCGGAGTTCTGATGGGATCCGGTGCATTAGTGCTGGTATGATCGCACCCGCCATGTTCCTTTCGCGTTATTCTTTTAAACTACCCCGTCCTGCGAAGCAGTGTGGCTTTTCTAGACCGAAATTCATTTTAAGCGTCAATTCAAGCATTTTCCTCTTATCCTTTTATTTATTTACTTTATATATTTTTTTGTTATTGATTTGCACCCTGTTTTTTTCCCTCATCCCGCAACTCTAAATTATCATGAAATCAATCCTTCACGCTTGCAGTTAGGGGTGGCAATTCGGGTCCAAATCAGGTTGGCGGGTCGGGTTCGGGTCAACAGACCCGCCAGAAAATCTGTTGACCCGAACCCCGACCCGCCAACCCGTGACGGGTCAGGTATGCTGACCCGGACCCGAAAATTTCAGGTTTACGGGGCGGCGGGTCGACCCGAAATGACCCGAAACTTAATTTTAATTTATTAATTTATCACTGTAATTTCTAATAAAATCAATTTCTCACAAAACTAATTACATAATCAAGTAATAAAAATTTAAATAAATGATTCCAAATCAAATCTAAAATAAATTAAACACCGTAAAAGTGTTTTATCCCAAGCAAAATATAAAATAAATTAAAACAATACAAAAGTGAAAAATAATATAATATATTATTTGTCCAAGTATAATAATTTCAACTTCACACAAATTAAATAAATTCGTTTAGGATTAAGTAATTAATGCCTTTGAAAAAAAGAATAACTTAGTTTAGTTAGATAAAATTATTTTTATGTTTATTAAATTATTTTTAATTCGTAAACGGGTCATATCGGGTCATATCAGGTCACCACGGGTTGACCCGAAATCGACCGGTTTTCTTTTCGGGTTCATCGGGTCCAACCCGATTCTGACCCGAATTCCCGAAACCTCAACCCAAACCCATTAATTTCGTGTTAGGTTCGTGTCGTGTCGAAAATTGCCACCCCTAGTTGCGGTGATACATTTGCGCCGACAAATTTGAGCGACGATCCGGGCTTTGATCGAGCCGTACCGTTCCTGATTTGTCTCGCGCCTTCAGATCCTCCTTCACGCTTCGACAAGAAGCAAAATATTAAGCAATCGTTCCGACGGAGCTAAATTACTACAGGATAAAGAACGAATAGGAAATTTGGATTTCGAAACAAAAAAGAGAGGGGTGCAACACGAGGACTTCCCAGGGGGTCACCCATCCTAGTACTACTCTCGCCCAAGCACGCTTAACTTCGGAGTTCTGATGGGATCCGGTGCATTAGTGCTGGTATGATCGCACCCGCCATGTTCCTTTCGCGTTATTCTTTTAAACTACCCCGTCCTGCGAAGCAGTGTGGCTTTTCTAGACCGAAATTCATTTTAAGCGTCAATTCAAGCATTTTCCTCTTATCCTTTTATTTATTTACTTTATATATTTTTTTGTTATTGATTTGCACCCTGTTTTTTTCCCTCATCCCGCAACTCTAAATTATCATGAAATCAATCCTTCACGCTTGCAGTTAGGGGTGGCAATTCGGGTCCAAATCAGGTTGGCGGGTCGGGTTCGGGTCAACAGACCCGCCAGAAAATCTGTTGACCCGAACCCCGACCCGCCAACCCGTGACGGGTCAGGTATGCTGACCCGGACCCGAAAATTTCAGGTTTACGGGGCGGCGGGTCGACCCGAAATGACCCGAAACTTAATTTTAATTTATTAATTTATCACTGTAATTTCTAATAAAATCAATTTCTCACAAAACTAATTACATAATCAAGTAATAAAAATTTAAATAAATGATTCCAAATCAAATCTAAAATAAATTAAACACCGTAAAAGTGTTTTATCCCAAGCAAAATATAAAATAAATTAAAACAATACAAAAGTGAAAAATAATATAATATATTATTTGTCCAAGTATAATAATTTCAACTTCACACAAATTAAATAAATTCGTTTAGGATTAAGTAATTAATGCCTTTGAAAAAAAGAATAACTTAGTTTAGTTAGATAAAATTATTTTTATGTTTATTAAATTATTTTTAATTCGTAAACGGGTCATATCGGGTCATATCAGGTCACCACGGGTTGACCCGAAATCGACCGGTTTTCTTTTCGGGTTCATCGGGTCCAACCCGATTCTGACCCGAATTCCCGAAACCTCAACCCAAACCCATTAATTTCGTGTTAGGTTCGTGTCGTGTCGAAAATTGCCACCCCTAGTTGCGGTGATACATTTGCGCCGACAAATTTGAGCGACGATCCGGGCTTTGATCGAGCCGTACCGTTCCTGATTTGTCTCGCGCCTTCAGATCCTCCTTCACGCTTCGACAAGAAGCAAAATATTAAGCAATCGTTCCGACGGAGCTAAATTACTACAGGATAAAGAACGAATAGGAAATTTGGATTTCGAAACAAAAAAGAGAGGGGTGCAACACGAGGACTTCCCAGGGGGTCACCCATCCTAGTACTACTCTCGCCCAAGCACGCTTAACTTCGGAGTTCTGATGGGATCCGGTGCATTAGTGCTGGTATGATCGCACCCGCCATGTTCCTTTCGCGTTATTCTTTTAAACTACCCCGTCCTGCGAAGCAGTGTGGCTTTTCTAGACCGAAATTCATTTTAAGCGTCAATTCAAGCATTTTCCTCTTATCCTTTTATTTATTTACTTTATATATTTTTTTGTTATTGATTTGCACCCTGTTTTTTTCCCTCATCCCGCAACTCTAAATTATCATGAAATCAATCCTTCACGCTTGCAGTTAGGGGTGGCAATTCGGGTCCAAATCAGGTTGGCGGGTCGGGTTCGGGTCAACAGACCCGCCAGAAAATCTGTTGACCCGAACCCCGACCCGCCAACCCGTGACGGGTCAGGTATGCTGACCCGGACCCGAAAATTTCAGGTTTACGGGGCGGCGGGTCGACCCGAAATGACCCGAAACTTAATTTTAATTTATTAATTTATCACTGTAATTTCTAATAAAATCAATTTCTCACAAAACTAATTACATAATCAAGTAATAAAAATTTAAATAAATGATTCCAAATCAAATCTAAAATAAATTAAACACCGTAAAAGTGTTTTATCCCAAGCAAAATATAAAATAAATTAAAACAATACAAAAGTGAAAAATAATATAATATATTATTTGTCCAAGTATAATAATTTCAACTTCACACAAATTAAATAAATTCGTTTAGGATTAAGTAATTAATGCCTTTGAAAAAAAGAATAACTTAGTTTAGTTAGATAAAATTATTTTTATGTTTATTAAATTATTTTTAATTCGTAAACGGGTCATATCGGGTCATATCAGGTCACCACGGGTTGACCCGAAATCGACCGGTTTTCTTTTCGGGTTCATCGGGTCCAACCCGATTCTGACCCGAATTCCCGAAACCTCAACCCAAACCCATTAATTTCGTGTTAGGTTCGTGTCGTGTCGAAAATTGCCACCCCTAGTTGCGGTGATACATTTGCGCCGACAAATTTGAGCGACGATCCGGGCTTTGATCGAGCCGTACCGTTCCTGATTTGTCTCGCGCCTTCAGATCCTCCTTCACGCTTCGACAAGAAGCAAAATATTAAGCAATCGTTCCGACGGAGCTAAATTACTACAGGATAAAGAACGAATAGGAAATTTGGATTTCGAAACAAAAAAGAGAGGGGTGCAACACGAGGACTTCCCAGGGGGTCACCCATCCTAGTACTACTCTCGCCCAAGCACGCTTAACTTCGGAGTTCTGATGGGATCCGGTGCATTAGTGCTGGTATGATCGCACCCGCCATGTTCCTTTCGCGTTATTCTTTTAAACTACCCCGTCCTGCGAAGCAGTGTGGCTTTTCTAGACCGAAATTCATTTTAAGCGTCAATTCAAGCATTTTCCTCTTATCCTTTTATTTATTTACTTTATATTTTTTTTTGTTATTGATTTGCACCCTGTTTTTTTCCCTCATCCCGCAACTCTAAATTATCATGAAATCAATCCTTCACGCTTGCAGTTAGGGGTGGCAATTCGGGTCCAAATCAGGTTGGCGGGTCGGGTTCGGGTCAACAGACCCGCCAGAAAATCTGTTGACCCGAACCCCGACCCGCCAACCCGTGACGGGTCAGGTATGCTGACCCGGACCCGAAAATTTCAGGTTTACGGGGCGGCGGGTCGACCCGAAATGACCCGAAACTTAATTTTAATTTATTAATTTATCACTGTAATTTCTAATAAAATCAATTTCTCACAAAACTAATTACATAATCAAGTAATAAAAATTTAAATAAATGATTCCAAATCAAATCTAAAATAAATTAAACACCGTAAAAGTGTTTTATCCCAAGCAAAATATAAAATAAATTAAAACAATACAAAAGTGAAAAATAATATAATATATTATTTGTCCAAGTATAATAATTTCAACTTCACACAAATTAAATAAATTCGTTTAGGATTAAGTAATTAATGCCTTTGAAAAAAAGAATAACTTAGTTTAGTTAGATAAAATTATTTTTATGTTTATTAAATTATTTTTAATTCGTAAACGGGTCATATCGGGTCATATCAGGTCACCACGGGTTGACCCGAAATCGACCGGTTTTCTTTTCGGGTTCATCGGGTCCAACCCGATTCTGACCCGAATTCCCGAAACCTCAACCCAAACCCATTAATTTCGTGTTAGGTTCGTGTCGTGTCGAAAATTGCCACCCCTAGTTGCGGTGATACATTTGCGCCGACAAATTTGAGCGACGATCCGGGCTTTGATCGAGCCGTACCGTTCCTGATTTGTCTCGCGCCTTCAGATCCTCCTTCACGCTTCGACAAGAAGCAAAATATTAAGCAATCGTTCCGACGGAGCTAAATTACTACAGGATAAAGAACGAATAGGAAATTTGGATTTCGAAACAAAAAAGAGAGGGGTGCAACACGAGGACTTCCCAGGGGGTCACCCATCCTAGTACTACTCTCGCCCAAGCACGCTTAACTTCGGAGTTCTGATGGGATCCGGTGCATTAGTGCTGGTATGATCGCACCCGCCATGTTCCTTTCGCGTTATTCTTTTAAACTACCCCGTCCTGCGAAGCAGTGTGGCTTTTCTAGACCGAAATTCATTTTAAGCGTCAATTCAAGCATTTTCCTCTTATCCTTTTATTTATTTACTTTATATTTTTTTTTGTTATTGATTTGCACCCTGTTTTTTTCCCTCATCCCGCAACTCTAAATTATCATGAAATCAATCCTTCACGCTTGCAGTTAGGGGTGGCAATTCGGGTCCAAATCAGGTTGGCGGGTCGGGTTCGGGTCAACAGACCCGCCAGAAAATCTGTTGACCCGAACCCCGACCCGCCAACCCGTGACGGGTCAGGTATGCTGACCCGGACCCGAAAATTTCAGGTTTACGGGGCGGCGGGTCGACCCGAAATGACCCGAAACTTAATTTTAATTTATTAATTTATCACTGTAATTTCTAATAAAATCAATTTCTCACAAAACTAATTACATAATCAAGTAATAAAAATTTAAATAAATGATTCCAAATCAAATCTAAAATAAATTAAACACCGTAAAAGTGTTTTATCCCAAGCAAAATATAAAATAAATTAAAACAATACAAAAGTGAAAAATAATATAATATATTATTTGTCCAAGTATAATAATTTCAACTTCACACAAATTAAATAAATTCGTTTAGGATTAAGTAATTAATGCCTTTGAAAAAAAGAATAACTTAGTTTAGTTAGATAAAATTATTTTTATGTTTATTAAATTATTTTTAATTCGTAAACGGGTCATATCGGGTCATATCAGGTCACCACGGGTTGACCCGAAATCGACCGGTTTTCTTTTCGGGTTCATCGGGTCCAACCCGATTCTGACCCGAATTCCCGAAACCTCAACCCAAACCCATTAATTTCGTGTTAGGTTCGTGTCGTGTCGAAAATTGCCACCCCTAGTTGCGGTGATACATTTGCGCCGACAAATTTGAGCGACGATCCGGGCTTTGATCGAGCCGTACCGTTCCTGATTTGTCTCGCGCCTTCAGATCCTCCTTCACGCTTCGACAAGAAGCAAAATATTAAGCAATCGTTCCGACGGAGCTAAATTACTACAGGATAAAGAACGAATAGGAAATTTGGATTTCGAAACAAAAAAGAGAGGGGTGCAACACGAGGACTTCCCAGGGGGTCACCCATCCTAGTACTACTCTCGCCCAAGCACGCTTAACTTCGGAGTTCTGATGGGATCCGGTGCATTAGTGCTGGTATGATCGCACCCGCCATGTTCCTTTCGCGTTATTCTTTTAAACTACCCCGTCCTGCGAAGCAGTGTGGCTTTTCTAGACCGAAATTCATTTTAAGCGTCAATTCAAGCATTTTCCTCTTATCCTTTTATTTATTTACTTTATATTTTTTTTTGTTATTGATTTGCACCCTGTTTTTTTCCCTCATCCCGCAACTCTAAATTATCATGAAATCAATCCTTCACGCTTGCAGTTAGGGGTGGCAATTCGGGTCCAAATCAGGTTGGCGGGTCGGGTTCGGGTCAACAGACCCGCCAGAAAATCTGTTGACCCGAACCCCGACCCGCCAACCCGTGACGGGTCAGGTATGCTGACCCGAACCCGAAAATTTCAGGTTTACGGGGCGGCGGGTCGACCCGAAATGACCCGAAACTTAATTTTAATTTATTAATTTATCACTGTAATTTCTAATAAAATCAATTTCTCACAAAACTAATTACATAATCAAGTAATAAAAATTTAAATAAATGATTCCAAATCAAATCTAAAATAAATTAAACACCGTAAAAGTGTTTTATCCCAAGCAAAATATAAAATAAATTAAAACAATACAAAAGTGAAAAATAATATAATATATTATTTGTCCAAGTATAATAATTTCAACTTCACACAAATTAAATAAATTCGTTTAGGATTAAGTAATTAATGCCTTTGAAAAAAAGAATAACTTAGTTTAGTTAGATAAAATTATTTTTATGTTTATTAAATTATTTTTAATTCGTAAACGGGTCATATCGGGTCATATCAGGTCACCACGGGTTGACCCGAAATCGACCGGTTTTCTTTTCGGGTTCATCGGGTCCAACCCGATTCTGACCCGAATTCCCGAAACCTCAACCCAAACCCATTAATTTCGTGTTAGGTTCGTGTCGTGTCGAAAATTGCCACCCCTAGTTGCGGTGATACATTTGCGCCGACAAATTTGAGCGACGATCCGGGCTTTGATCGAGCCGTACCGTTCCTGATTTGTCTCGCGCCTTCAGATCCTCCTTCACGCTTCGACAAGAAGCAAAATATTAAGCAATCGTTCCGACGGAGCTAAATTACTACAGGATAAAGAACGAATAGGAAATTTGGATTTCGAAACAAAAAAGAGAGGGGTGCAACACGAGGACTTCCCAGGGGGTCACCCATCCTAGTACTACTCTCGCCCAAGCACGCTTAACTTCGGAGTTCTGATGGGATCCGGTGCATTAGTGCTGGTATGATCGCACCCGCCATGTTCCTTTCGCGTTATTCTTTTAAACTACCCCGTCCTGCGAAGCAGTGTGGCTTTTCTAGACCGAAATTCATTTTAAGCGTCAATTCAAGCATTTTCCTCTTATCCTTTTATTTATTTACTTTATATTTTTTTTTGTTATTGATTTGCACCCTGTTTTTTTCCCTCATCCCGCAACTCTAAATTATCATGAAATCAATCCTTCACGCTTGCAGTTAGGGGTGGCAATTCGGGTCCAAATCAGGTTGGCGGGTCGGGTTCGGGTCAACAGACCCGCCAGAAAATCTGTTGACCCGAACCCCGACCCGCCAACCCGTGACGGGTCAGGTATGCTGACCCGAACCCGAAAATTTCAGGTTTACGGGGCGGCGGGTCGACCCGAAATGACCCGAAACTTAATTTTAATTTATTAATTTATCACTGTAATTTCTAATAAAATCAATTTCTCACAAAACTAATTACATAATCAAGTAATAAAAATTTAAATAAATGATTCCAAATCAAATCTAAAATAAATTAAACACCGTAAAAGTGTTTTATCCCAAGCAAAATATAAAATAAATTAAAACAATACAAAAGTGAAAAATAATATAATATATTATTTGTCCAAGTATAATAATTTCAACTTCACACAAATTAAATAAATTCGTTTAGGATTAAGTAATTAATGCCTTTGAAAAAAAGAATAACTTAGTTTAGTTAGATAAAATTATTTTTATGTTTATTAAATTATTTTTAATTCGTAAACGGGTCATATCGGGTCATATCAGGTCACCACGGGTTGACCCGAAATCGACCGGTTTTCTTTTCGGGTTCATCGGGTCCAACCCGATTCTGACCCGAATTCCCGAAACCTCAACCCAAACCCATTAATTTCGTGTTAGGTTCGTGTCGTGTCGAAAATTGCCACCCCTAGTTGCGGTGATACATTTGCGCCGACAAATTTGAGCGACGATCCGGGCTTTGATCGAGCCGTACCGTTCCTGATTTGTCTCGCGCCTTCAGATCCTCCTTCACGCTTCGACAAGAAGCAAAATATTAAGCAATCGTTCCGACGGAGCTAAATTACTACAGGATAAAGAACGAATAGGAAATTTGGATTTCGAAACAAAAAAGAGAGGGGTGCAACACGAGGACTTCCCAGGGGGTCACCCATCCTAGTACTACTCTCGCCCAAGCACGCTTAACTTCGGAGTTCTGATGGGATCCGGTGCATTAGTGCTGGTATGATCGCACCCGCCATGTTCCTTTCGCGTTATTCTTTTAAACTACCCCGTCCTGCGAAGCAGTGTGGCTTTTCTAGACCGAAATTCATTTTAAGCGTCAATTCAAGCATTTTCCTCTTATCCTTTTATTTATTTACTTTATATATTTTTTTGTTATTGATTTGCACCCTGTTTTTTTCCCTCATCCCGCAACTCTAAATTATCATGAAATCAATCCTTCACGCTTGCAGTTAGGGGTGGCAATTCGGGTCCAAATCAGGTTGGCGGGTCGGGTTCGGGTCAACAGACCCGCCAGAAAATCTGTTGACCCGAACCCCGACCCGCCAACCCGTGACGGGTCAGGTATGCTGACCCGAACCCGAAAATTTCAGGTTTACGGGGCGGCGGGTCGACCCGAAATGACCCGAAACTTAATTTTAATTTATTAATTTATCACTGTAATTTCTAATAAAATCAATTTCTCACAAAACTAATTACATAATCAAGTAATAAAAATTTAAATAAATGATTCCAAATCAAATCTAAAATAAATTAAACACCGTAAAAGTGTTTTATCCCAAGCAAAATATAAAATAAATTAAAACAATACAAAAGTGAAAAATAATATAATATATTATTTGTCCAAGTATAATAATTTCAACTTCACACAAATTAAATAAATTCGTTTAGGATTAAGTAATTAATGCCTTTGAAAAAAAGAATAACTTAGTTTAGTTAGATAAAATTATTTTTATGTTTATTAAATTATTTTTAATTCGTAAACGGGTCATATCGGGTCATATCAGGTCACCACGGGTTGACCCGAAATCGACCGGTTTTCTTTTCGGGTTCATCGGGTCCAACCCGATTCTGACCCGAATTCCCGAAACCTCAACCCAAACCCATTAATTTCGTGTTAGGTTCGTGTCGTGTCGAAAATTGCCACCCCTAGTTGCGGTGATACATTTGCGCCGACAAATTTGAGCGACGATCCGGGCTTTGATCGAGCCGTACCGTTCCTGATTTGTCTCGCGCCTTCAGATCCTCCTTCACGCTTCGACAAGAAGCAAAATATTAAGCAATCGTTCCGACGGAGCTAAATTACTACAGGATAAAGAACGAATAGGAAATTTGGATTTCGAAACAAAAAAGAGAGGGGTGCAACACGAGGACTTCCCAGGGGGTCACCCATCCTAGTACTACTCTCGCCCAAGCACGCTTAACTTCGGAGTTCTGATGGGATCCGGTGCATTAGTGCTGGTATGATCGCACCCGCCATGTTCCTTTCGCGTTATTCTTTTAAACTACCCCGTCCTGCGAAGCAGTGTGGCTTTTCTAGACCGAAATTCATTTTAAGCGTCAATTCAAGCATTTTCCTCTTATCCTTTTATTTATTTACTTTATATATTTTTTTGTTATTGATTTGCACCATGTTTTTTTCCCTCATCCCGCAACTCTAAATTATCATGAAATCAATCCTTCACGCTTGCAGTTAGGGGTGGCAATTCGGGTCCAAATCAGGTTGGCGGGTCGGGTTCGGGTCAACAGACCCGCCAGAAAATCTGTTGACCCGAACCCCGACCCGCCAACCCGTGACGGGTCAGGTATGCTGACCCGAACCCGAAAATTTCAGGTTTACGGGGCGGCGGGTCGACCCGAAATGACCCGAAACTTAATTTTAATTTATTAATTTATCACTGTAATTTCTAATAAAATCAATTTCTCACAAAACTAATTACATAATCAAGTAATAAAAATTTAAATAAATGATTCCAAATCAAATCTAAAATAAATTAAACACCGTAAAAGTGTTTTATCCCAAGCAAAATATAAAATAAATTAAAACAATACAAAAGTGAAAAATAATATAATATATTATTTGTCCAAGTATAATAATTTCAACTTCACACAAATTAAATAAATTCGTTTAGGATTAAGTAATTAATGCCTTTGAAAAAAAGAATAACTTAGTTTAGTTAGATAAAATTATTTTTATGTTTATTAAATTATTTTTAATTCGTAAACGGGTCATATCGGGTCATATCAGGTCACCACGGGTTGACCCGAAATCGACCGGTTTTCTTTTCGGGTTCATCGGGTCCAACCCGATTCTGACCCGAATTCCCGAAACCTCAACCCAAACCCATTAATTTCGTGTTAGGTTCGTGTCGTGTCGAAAATTGCCACCCCTAGTTGCGGTGATACATTTGCGCCGACAAATTTGAGCGACGATCCGGGCTTTGATCGAGCCGTACCGTTCCTGATTTGTCTCGCGCCTTCAGATCCTCCTTCACGCTTCGACAAGAAGCAAAATATTAAGCAATCGTTCCGACGGAGCTAAATTACTACAGGATAAAGAACGAATAGGAAATTTGGATTTCGAAACAAAAAAGAGAGGGGTGCAACACGAGGACTTCCCAGGGGGTCACCCATCCTAGTACTACTCTCGCCCAAGCACGCTTAACTTCGGAGTTCTGATGGGATCCGGTGCATTAGTGCTGGTATGATCGCACCCGCCATGTTCCTTTCGCGTTCTTCTTTTAAACTACCCCGTCCTGCGAAGCAGTGTGGCTTTTCTAGACCGAAATTCATTTTAAGCGTCAATTCAAGCATTTTCCTCTTATCCTTTTATTTATTTACTTTATATATTTTTTTGTTATTGATTTGCACCCTGTTTTTTTCCCTCATCCCGCAACTCTAAATTATCATGAAATCAATCCTTCACGCTTGCAGTTAGGGGTGGCAATTCGGGTCCAAATCAGGTTGGCGGGTCGGGTTCGGGTCAACAGACCCGCCAGAAAATCTGTTGACCCGAACCCCGACCCGCCAACCCGTGACGGGTCAGGTATGCTGACCCGAACCCGAAAATTTCAGGTTTACGGGGCGGCGGGTCGACCCGAAATGACCCGAAACTTAATTTTAATTTATTAATTTATCACTGTAATTTCTAATAAAATCAATTTCTCACAAAACTAATTACATAATCAAGTAATAAAAATTTAAATAAATGATTCCAAATCAAATCTAAAATAAATTAAACACCGTAAAAGTGTTTTATCCCAAGCAAAATATAAAATAAATTAAAACAATACAAAAGTGAAAAATAATATAATATATTATTTGTCCAAGTATAATAATTTCAACTTCACACAAATTAAATAAATTCGTTTAGGATTAAGTAATTAATGCCTTTGAAAAAAAGAATAACTTAGTTTAGTTAGATAAAATTATTTTTATGTTTATTAAATTATTTTTAATTCGTAAACGGGTCATATCGGGTCATATCAGGTCACCACGGGTTGACCCGAAATCGACCGGTTTTCTTTTCGGGTTCATCGGGTCCAACCCGATTCTGACCCGAATTCCCGAAACCTCAACCCAAACCCATTAATTTCGTGTTAGGTTCGTGTCGTGTCGAAAATTGCCACCCCTAGTTGCGGTGATACATTTGCGCCGACAAATTTGAGCGACGATCCGGGCTTTGATCGAGCCGTACCGTTCCTGATTTGTCTCGCGCCTTCAGATCCTCCTTCACGCTTCGACAAGAAGCAAAATATTAAGCAATCGTTCCGACGGAGCTAAATTACTACAGGATAAAGAACGAATAGGAAATTTGGATTTCGAAACAAAAAAGAGAGGGGTGCAACACGAGGACTTCCCAGGGGGTCACCCATCCTAGTACTACTCTCGCCCAAGCACGCTTAACTTCGGAGTTCTGATGGGATCCGGTGCATTAGTGCTGGTATGATCGCACCCGCCATGTTCCTTTCGCGTTCTTCTTTTAAACTACCCCGTCCTGCGAAGCAGTGTGGCTTTTCTAGACCGAAATTCATTTTAAGCGTCAATTCAAGCATTTTCCTCTTATCCTTTTATTTATTTACTTTATATATTTTTTTGTTATTGATTTGCACCCTGTTTTTTTCCCTCATCCCGCAACTCTAAATTATCATGAAATCAATCCTTCACGCTTGCAGTTAGGGGTGGCAATTCGGGTCCAAATCAGGTTGGCGGGTCGGGTTCGGGTCAACAGACCCGCCAGAAAATCTGTTGACCCGAACCCCGACCCGCCAACCCGTGACGGGTCAGGTATGCTGACCCGAACCCGAAAATTTCAGGTTTACGGGGCGGCGGGTCGACCCGAAATGACCCGAAACTTAATTTTAATTTATTAATTTATCACTGTAATTTCTAATAAAATCAATTTCTCACAAAACTAATTACATAATCAAGTAATAAAAATTTAAATAAATGATTCCAAATCAAATCTAAAATAAATTAAACACCGTAAAAGTGTTTTATCCCAAGCAAAATTTAAAATAAATTAAAACAATACAAAAGTGAAAAATAATATAATATATTATTTGTCCAAGTATAATAATTTCAACTTCACACAAATTAAATAAATTCGTTTAGGATTAAGTAATTAATGCCTTTGAAAAAAAGAATAACTTAGTTTAGTTAGATAAAATTATTTTTATGTTTATTAAATTATTTTTAATTCGTAAACGGGTCATATCGGGTCATATCAGGTCACCACGGGTTGACCCGAAATCGACCGGTTTTCTTTTCGGGTTCATCGGGTCCAACCCGATTCTGACCCGAATTCCCGAAACCTCAACCCAAACCCATTAATTTCGTGTTAGGTTCGTGTCGTGTCGAAAATTGCCACCCCTAGTTGCGGTGATACATTTGCGCCGACAAATTTGAGCGACGATCCGGGCTTTGATCGAGCCGTACCGTTCCTGATTTGTCTCGCGCCTTCAGATCCTCCTTCACGCTTCGACAAGAAGCAAAATATTAAGCAATCGTTCCGACGGAGCTAAATTACTACAGGATAAAGAACGAATAGGAAATTTGGATTTCGAAACAAAAAAGAGAGGGGTGCAACACGAGGACTTCCCAGGGGGTCACCCATCCTAGTACTACTCTCGCCCAAGCACGCTTAACTTCGGAGTTCTGATGGGATCCGGTGCATTAGTGCTGGTATGATCGCACCCGCCATGTTCCTTTCGCGTTCTTCTTTTAAACTACCCCGTCCTGCGAAGCAGTGTGGCTTTTCTAGACCAAAATTCATTTTAAGCGTCAATTCAAGCATTTTCCTCTTATCCTTTTATTTATTTACTTTATATATTTTTTTGTTATTGATTTGCACCCTGTTTTTTTCCCTCATCCCGCAACTCTAAATTATCATGAAATCAATCCTTCACGCTTGCAGTTAGGGGTGGCAATTCGGGCCCAAATCAGGTTGGCGGGTCGGGTTCGGGTCAACAGACCCGCCAGAAAATCTGTTGACCCGAACCCCGACCCGCCAACCCGTGACGGGTCAGGTATGCTGACCCGAACCCGAAAATTTCAGGTTTACGGGGCGGCGGGTCGACCCGAAATGACCCGAAACTTAATTTTAATTTATTAATTTATCACTGTAATTTCTAATAAAATCAATTTCTCACAAAACTAATTACATAATCAAGTAATAAAAATTTAAATAAATGATTCCAAATCAAATCTAAAATAAATTAAACACCGTAAAAGTGTTTTATCCCAAGCAAAATATAAAATAAATTAAAACAATACAAAAGTGAAAAATAATATAATATATTATTTGTCCAAGTATAATAATTTCAACTTCACACAAATTAAATAAATTCGTTTAGGATTAAGTAATTAATGCCTTTGAAAAAAAGAATAACTTAGTTTAGTTAGATAAAATTATTTTTATGTTTATTAAATTATTTTTAATTCGTAAACGGGTCATATCGGGTCATATCAGGTCACCACGGGTTGACCCGAAATCGACCGGTTTTCTTTTCGGGTTCATCGGGTCCAACCCGATTCTGACCCGAATTCCCGAAACCTCAACCCAAACCCATTAATTTCGTGTTAGGTTCGTGTCGTGTCGAAAATTGCCACCCCTAGTTGCGGTGATACATTTGCGCCGACAAATTTGAGCGACGATCCGGGCTTTGATCGAGCCGTACCGTTCCTGATTTGTCTCGCGCCTTCAGATCCTCCTTCACGCTTCGACAAGAAGCAAAATATTAAGCAATCGTTCCGACGGAGCTAAATTACTACAGGATAAAGAACGAATAGGAAATTTGGATTTCGAAACAAAAAAGAGAGGGGTGCAACACGAGGACTTCCCAGGGGGTCACCCATCCTAGTACTACTCTCGCCCAAGCACGCTTAACTTCGGAGTTCTGATGGGATCCGGTGCATTAGTGCTGGTATGATCGCACCCGCCATGTTCCTTTCGCGTTCTTCTTTTAAACTACCCCGTCCTGCGAAGCAGTGTGGCTTTTCTAGACCGAAATTCATTTTAAGCGTCAATTCAAGCATTTTCCTCTTATCCTTTTATTTATTTACTTTATATATTTTTTTGTTATTGATTTGCACCCTGTTTTTTTCCCTCATCCCGCAACTCTAAATTATCATGAAATCAATCCTTCACGCTTGCAGTTAGGGGTGGCAATTCGGGCCCAAATCAGGTTGGCGGGTCGGGTTCGGGTCAACAGACCCGCCAGAAAATCTGTTGACCCGAACCCCGACCCGCCAACCCGTGACGGGTCAGGTATGCTGACCCGAACCCGAAAATTTCAGGTTTACGGGGCGGCGGGTCGACCCGAAATGACCCGAAACTTAATTTTAATTTATTAATTTATCACTGTAATTTCTAATAAAATCAATTTCTCACAAAACTAATTACATAATCAAGTAATAAAAATTTAAATAAATGATTCCAAATCAAATCTAAAATAAATTAAACACCGTAAAAGTGTTTTATCCCAAGCAAAATATAAAATAAATTAAAACAATACAAAAGTGAAAAATAATATAATATATTATTTGTCCAAGTATAATAATTTCAACTTCACACAAATTAAATAAATTCGTTTAGGATTAAGTAATTAATGCCTTTGAAAAAAAGAATAACTTAGTTTAGTTAGATAAAATTATTTTTATGTTTATTAAATTATTTTTAATTCGTAAACGGGTCATATCGGGTCATATCAGGTCACCACGGGTTGACCCGAAATCGACCGGTTTTCTTTTCGGGTTCATCGGGTCCAACCCGATTCTGACCCGAATTCCCGAAACCTCAACCCAAACCCATTAATTTCGTGTTAGGTTCGTGTCGTGTCGAAAATTGCCACCCCTAGTTGCGGTGATACATTTGCGCCGACAAATTTGAGCGACGATCCGGGCTTTGATCGAGCCGTACCGTTCCTGATTTGTCTCGCGCCTTCAGATCCTCCTTCACGCTTCGACAAGAAGCAAAATATTAAGCAATCGTTCCGACGGAGCTAAATTACTACAGGATAAAGAACGAATAGGAAATTTGGATTTCGAAACAAAAAAGAGAGGGGTGCAACACGAGGACTTCCCAGGGGGTCACCCATCCTAGTACTACTCTCGCCCAAGCACGCTTAACTTCGGAGTTCTGATGGGATCCGGTGCATTAGTGCTGGTATGATCGCACCCGCCATGTTCCTTTCGCGTTCTTCTTTTAAACTACCCCGTCCTGCGAAGCAGTGTGGCTTTTCTAGACCGAAATTCATTTTAAGCGTCAATTCAAGCATTTTCCTCTTATCCTTTTATTTATTTACTTTATATTTTTTTTTGTTATTGATTTGCACCCTGTTTTTTTCCCTCATCCCGCAACTCTAAATTATCATGAAATCAATCCTTCACGCTTGCAGTTAGGGGTGGCAATTCGGGCCCAAATCAGGTTGGCGGGTCGGGTTCGGGTCAACAGACCCGCCAGAAAATCTGTTGACCCGAACCCCGACCCGCCAACCCGTGACGGGTCAGGTATGCTGACCCGAACCCGAAAATTTCAGGTTTACGGGGCGGCGGGTCGACCCGAAATGACCCGAAACTTAATTTTAATTTATTAATTTATCACTGTAATTTCTAATAAAATCAATTTCTCACAAAACTAATTACATAATCAAGTAATAAAAATTTAAATAAATGATTCCAAATCAAATATAAAATAAATTAAACACCGTAAAAGTGTTTTATCCCAAGCAAAATATAAAATAAATTAAAACAATACAAAAGTGAAAAATAATATAATATATTATTTGTCCAAGTATAATAATTTCAACTTCACACAAATTAAATAAATTCGTTTAGGATTAAGTAATTAATGCCTTTGAAAAAAAGAATAACTTAGTTTAGTTAGATAAAATTATTTTTATGTTTATTAAATTATTTTTAATTCGTAAACGGGTCATATCGGGTCATATCAGGTCACCACGGGTTGACCCGAAATCGACCGGTTTTCTTTTCGGGTTCATCGGGTCCAACCCGATTCTGACCCGAATTCCCGAAACCTCAACCCAAACCCATTAATTTCGTGTTAGGTTCGTGTCGTGTCGAAAATTGCCACCCCTAGTTGCGGTGATACATTTGCGCCGACAAATTTGAGCGACGATCCGGGCTTTGATCGAGCCGTACCGTTCCTGATTTGTCTCGCGCCTTCAGATCCTCCTTCACGCTTCGACAAGAAGCAAAATATTAAGCAATCGTTCCGACGGAGCTAAATTACTACAGGATAAAGAACGAATAGGAAATTTGGATTTCGAAACAAAAAAGAGAGGGGTGCAACACGAGGACTTCCCAGGGGGTCACCCATCCTAGTACTACTCTCGCCCAAGCACGCTTAACTTCGGAGTTCTGATGGGATCCGGTGCATTAGTGCTGGTATGATCGCACCCGCCATGTTCCTTTCGCGTTCTTCTTTTAAACTACCCCGTCCTGCGAAGCAGTGTGGCTTTTCTAGACCGAAATTCATTTTAAGCGTCAATTCAAGCATTTTCCTCTTATCCTTTTATTTATTTACTTTATATTTTTTTTTGTTATTGATTTGCACCCTGTTTTTTTCCCTCATCCCGCAACTCTAAATTATCATGAAATCAATCCTTCACGCTTGCAGTTAGGGGTGGCAATTCGGGTCCAAATCAGGTTGGCGGGTCGGGTTCGGGTCAACAGACCCGCCAGAAAATCTGTTGACCCGAACCCCGACCCGCCAACCCGTGACGGGTCAGGTATGCTGACCCGAACCCGAAAATTTCAGGTTTACGGGGCGGCGGGTCGACCCGAAATGACCCGAAACTTAATTTTAATTTATTAATTTATCACTGTAATTTCTAATAAAATCAATTTCTCACAAAACTAATTACATAATCAAGTAATAAAAATTTAAATAAATGATTCCAAATCAAATATAAAATAAATTAAACACCGTAAAAGTGTTTTATCCCAAGCAAAATATAAAATAAATTAAAACAATACAAAAGTGAAAAATAATATAATATATTATTTGTCCAAGTATAATAATTTCAACTTCACACAAATTAAATAAATTCGTTTAGGATTAAGTAATTAATGCCTTTGAAAAAAAGAATAACTTAGTTTAGTTAGATAAAATTATTTTTATGTTTATTAAATTATTTTTAATTCGTAAACGGGTCATATCGGGTCATATCAGGTCACCACGGGTTGACCCGAAATCGACCGGTTTTCTTTTCGGGTTCATCGGGTCCAACCCGATTCTGACCCGAATTCCCGAAACCTCAACCCAAACCCATTAATTTCGTGTTAGGTTCGTGTCGTGTCGAAAATTGCCACCCCTAGTTGCGGTGATACATTTGCGCCGACAAATTTGAGCGACGATCCGGGCTTTGATCGAGCCGTACCGTTCCTGATTTGTCTCGCGCCTTCAGATCCTCCTTCACGCTTCGACAAGAAGCAAAATATTAAGCAATCGTTCCGACGGAGCTAAATTACTACAGGATAAAGAACGAATAGGAAATTTGGATTTCGAAACAAAAAAGAGAGGGGTGCAACACGAGGACTTCCCAGGGGGTCACCCATCCTAGTACTACTCTCGCCCAAGCACGCTTAACTTCGGAGTTCTGATGGGATCCGGTGCATTAGTGCTGGTATGATCGCACCCGCCATGTTCCTTTCGCGTTCTTCTTTTAAACTACCCCGTCCTGCGAAGCAGTGTGGCTTTTCTAGACCAAAATTCATTTTAAGCGTCAATTCAAGCATTTTCCTCTTATCCTTTTATTTATTTACTTTATATATTTTTTTGTTATTGATTTGCACCCTGTTTTTTTCCCTCATCCCGCAACTCTAAATTATCATGAAATCAATCCTTCACGCTTGCAGTTAGGGGTGGCAATTCGGGTCCAAATCAGGTTGGCGGGTCGGGTTCGGGTCAACAGACCCGCCAGAAAATCTGTTGACCCGAACCCCGACCCGCCAACCCGTGACGGGTCAGGTATGCTGACCCGAACCCGAAAATTTCAGGTTTACGGGGCGGCGGGTCGACCCGAAATGACCCGAAACTTAATTTTAATTTATTAATTTATCACTGTAATTTCTAATAAAATCAATTTCTCACAAAACTAATTACATAATCAAGTAATAAAAATTTAAATAAATGATTCCAAATCAAATCTAAAATAAATTAAACACCGTAAAAGTGTTTTATCCCAAGCAAAATATAAAATAAATTAAAACAATACAAAAGTGAAAAATAATATAATATATTATTTGTCCAAGTATAATAATTTCAACTTCACACAAATTAAATAAATTCGTTTAGGATTAAGTAATTAATGCCTTTGAAAAAAAGAATAACTTAGTTTAGTTAGATAAAATTATTTTTATGTTTATTAAATTATTTTTAATTCGTAAACGGGTCATATCGGGTCATATCAGGTCACCACGGGTTGACCCGAAATCGACCGGTTTTCTTTTCGGGTTCATCGGGTCCAACCCGATTCTGACCCGAATTCCCGAAACCTCAACCCAAACCCATTAATTTCGTGTTAGGTTCGTGTCGTGTCGAAAATTGCCACCCCTAGTTGCGGTGATACATTTGCGCCGACAAATTTGAGCGACGATCCGGGCTTTGATCGAGCCGTACCGTTCCTGATTTGTCTCGCGCCTTCAGATCCTCCTTCACGCTTCGACAAGAAGCAAAATATTAAGCAATCGTTCCGACGGAGCTAAATTACTACAGGATAAAGAACGAATAGGAAATTTGGATTTCGAAACAAAAAAGAGAGGGGTGCAACACGAGGACTTCCCAGGGGGTCACCCATCCTAGTACTACTCTCGCCCAAGCACGCTTAACTTCGGAGTTCTGATGGGATCCGGTGCATTAGTGCTGGTATGATCGCACCCGCCATGTTCCTTTCGCGTTCTTCTTTTAAACTACCCCGTCCTGCGAAGCAGTGTGGCTTTTCTAGACCGAAATTCATTTTAAGCGTCAATTCAAGCATTTTCCTCTTATCCTTTTATTTATTTACTTTATATATTTTTTTGTTATTGATTTGCACCCTGTTTTTTTCCCTCATCCCGCAACTCTAAATTATCATGAAATCAATCCTTCACGCTTGCAGTTAGGGGTGGCAATTCGGGTCCAAATCAGGTTGGCGGGTCGGGTTCGGGTCAGCAGACCCGCCAGAAAATCTGTTGACCCGAACCCCGACCCGCCAACCCGTGACGGGTCAGGTATGCTGACCCGAACCCGAAAATTTCAGGTTTACGGGGCGGCGGGTCGACCCGAAATGACCCGAAACTTAATTTTAATTTATTAATTTATCACTGTAATTTCTAATAAAATCAATTTCTCACAAAACTAATTACATAATCAAGTAATAAAAATTTAAATAAATGATTCCAAATCAAATCTAAAATAAATTAAACACCGTAAAAGTGTTTTATCCCAAGCAAAATATAAAATAAATTAAAACAATACAAAAGTGAAAAATAATATAATATATTATTTGTCCAAGTATAATAATTTCAACTTCACACAAATTAAATAAATTCGTTTAGGATTAAGTAATTAATGCCTTTGAAAAAAAGAATAACTTAGTTTAGTTAGATAAAATTATTTTTATGTTTATTAAATTATTTTTAATTCGTAAACGGGTCATATCGGGTCATATCAGGTCACCACGGGTTGACCCGAAATCGACCGGTTTTCTTTTCGGGTTCATCGGGTCCAACCCGATTCTGACCCGAATTCCCGAAACCTCAACCCAAACCCATTAATTTCGTGTTAGGTTCGTGTCGTGTCGAAAATTGCCACCCCTAGTTGCGGTGATACATTTGCGCCGACAAATTTGAGCGACGATCCGGGCTTTGATCGAGCCGTACCGTTCCTGATTTGTCTCGCGCCTTCAGATCCTCCTTCACGCTTCGACAAGAAGCAAAATATTAAGCAATCGTTCCGACGGAGCTAAATTACTACAGGATAAAGAACGAATAGGAAATTTGGATTTCGAAACAAAAAAGAGAGGGGTGCAACACGAGGACTTCCCAGGGGGTCACCCATCCTAGTACTACTCTCGCCCAAGCACGCTTAACTTCGGAGTTCTGATGGGATCCGGTGCATTAGTGCTGGTATGATCGCACCCGCCATGTTCCTTTCGCGTTCTTCTTTTAAACTACCCCGTCCTGCGAAGCAGTGTGGCTTTTCTAGACCGAAATTCATTTTAAGCGTCAATTCAAGCATTTTCCTCTTATCCTTTTATTTATTTACTTTATATATTTTTTTGTTATTGATTTGCACCCTGTTTTTTTCCCTCATCCCGCAACTCTAAATTATCATGAAATCAATCCTTCACGCTTGCAGTTAGGGGTGGCAATTCGGGTCCAAATCAGGTTGGCGGGTCGGGTTCGGGTCAGCAGACCCGCCAGAAAATCTGTTGACCCGAACCCCGACCCGCCAACCCGTGACGGGTCAGGTATGCTGACCCGAACCCGAAAATTTCAGGTTTACGGGGCGGCGGGTCGACCCGAAATGACCCGAAACTTAATTTTAATTTATTAATTTATCACTGTAATTTCTAATAAAATCAATTTCTCACAAAACTAATTACATAATCAAGTAATAAAAATTTAAATAAATGATTCCAAATCAAATCTAAAATAAATTAAACACCGTAAAAGTGTTTTATCCCAAGCAAAATATAAAATAAATTAAAACAATACAAAAGTGAAAAATAATATAATATATTATTTGTCCAAGTATAATAATTTCAACTTCACACAAATTAAATAAATTCGTTTAGGATTAAGTAATTAATGCCTTTGAAAAAAAGAATAACTTAGTTTAGTTAGATAAAATTATTTTTATGTTTATTAAATTATTTTTAATTCGTAAACGGGTCATATCGGGTCATATCAGGTCACCACGGGTTGACCCGAAATCGACCGGTTTTCTTTTCGGGTTCATCGGGTCCAACCCGATTCTGACCCGAATTCCCGAAACCTCAACCCAAACCCATTAATTTCGTGTTAGGTTCGTGTCGTGTCGAAAATTGCCACCCCTAGTTGCGGTGATACATTTGCGCCGACAAATTTGAGCGACGATCCGGGCTTTGATCGAGCCGTACCGTTCCTGATTTGTCTCGCGCCTTCAGATCCTCCTTCACGCTTCGACAAGAAGCAAAATATTAAGCAATCGTTCCGACGGAGCTAAATTACTACAGGATAAAGAACGAATAGGAAATTTGGATTTCGAAACAAAAAAGAGAGGGGTGCAACACGAGGACTTCCCAGGGGGTCACCCATCCTAGTACTACTCTCGCCCAAGCACGCTTAACTTCGGAGTTCTGATGGGATCCGGTGCATTAGTGCTGGTATGATCGCACCCGCCATGTTCCTTTCGCGTTCTTCTTTTAAACTACCCCGTCCTGCGAAGCAGTGTGGCTTTTCTAGACCGAAATTCATTTTAAGCGTCAATTCAAGCATTTTCCTCTTATCCTTTTATTTATTTACTTTATATATTTTTTTGTTATTGATTTGCACCCTGTTTTTTTCCCTCATCCCGCAACTCTAAATTATCATGAAATCAATCCTTCACGCTTGCAGTTAGGGGTGGCAATTCGGGTCCAAATCAGGTTGGCGGGTCGGGTTCGGGTCAGCAGACCCGCCAGAAAATCTGTTGACCCGAACCCCGACCCGCCAACCCGTGACGGGTCAGGTATGCTGACCCGAACCCGAAAATTTCAGGTTTACGGGGCGGCGGGTCGACCCGAAATGACCCGAAACTTAATTTTAATTTATTAATTTATCACTGTAATTTCTAATAAAATCAATTTCTCACAAAACTAATTACATAATCAAGTAATAAAAATTTAAATAAATGATTCCAAATCAAATCTAAAATAAATTAAACACCGTAAAAGTGTTTTATCCCAAGCAAAATATAAAATAAATTAAAACAATACAAAAGTGAAAAATAATATAATATATTATTTGTCCAAGTATAATAATTTCAACTTCACACAAATTAAATAAATTCGTTTAGGATTAAGTAATTAATGCCTTTGAAAAAAAGAATAACTTAGTTTAGTTAGATAAAATTATTTTTATGTTTATTAAATTATTTTTAATTCGTAAACGGGTCATATCGGGTCATATCAGGTCACCACGGGTTGACCCGAAATCGACCGGTTTTCTTTTCGGGTTCATCGGGTCCAACCCGATTCTGACCCGAATTCCCGAAACCTCAACCCAAACCCATTAATTTCGTGTTAGGTTCGTGTCGTGTCGAAAATTGCCACCCCTAGTTGCGGTGATACATTTGCGCCGACAAATTTGAGCGACGATCCGGGCTTTGATCGAGCCGTACCGTTCCTGATTTGTCTCGCGCCTTCAGATCCTCCTTCACGCTTCGACAAGAAGCAAAATATTAAGCAATCGTTCCGACGGAGCTAAATTACTACAGGATAAAGAACGAATAGGAAATTTGGATTTCGAAACAAAAAAGAGAGGGGTGCAACACGAGGACTTCCCAGGGGGTCACCCATCCTAGTACTACTCTCGCCCAAGCACGCTTAACTTCGGAGTTCTGATGGGATCCGGTGCATTAGTGCTGGTATGATCGCACCCGCCATGTTCCTTTCGCGTTCTTCTTTTAAACTACCCCGTCCTGCGAAGCAGTGTGGCTTTTCTAGACCGAAATTCATTTTAAGCGTCAATTCAAGCATTTTCCTCTTATCCTTTTATTTATTTACTTTATATTTTTTTTTGTTATTGATTTGCACCCTGTTTTTTTCCCTCATCCCGCAACTCTAAATTATCATGAAATCAATCCTTCACGCTTGCAGTTAGGGGTGGCAATTCGGGTCCAAATCAGGTTGGCGGGTCGGGTTCGGGTCAGCAGACCCGCCAGAAAATCTGTTGACCCGAACCCCGACCCGCCAACCCGTGACGGGTCAGGTATGCTGACCCGAACCCGAAAATTTCAGGTTTACGGGGCGGCGGGTCGACCCGAAATGACCCGAAACTTAATTTTAATTTATTAATTTATCACTGTAATTTCTAATAAAATCAATTTCTCACAAAACTAATTACATAATCAAGTAATAAAAATTTAAATAAATGATTCCAAATCAAATCTAAAATAAATTAAACACCGTAAAAGTGTTTTATCCCAAGCAAAATATAAAATAAATTAAAACAATACAAAAGTGAAAAATAATATAATATATTATTTGTCCAAGTATAATAATTTCAACTTCACACAAATTAAATAAATTCGTTTAGGATTAAGTAATTAATGCCTTTGAAAAAAAGAATAACTTAGTTTAGTTAGATAAAATTATTTTTATGTTTATTAAATTATTTTTAATTCGTAAACGGGTCATATCGGGTCATATCAGGTCACCACGGGTTGACCCGAAATCGACCGGTTTTCTTTTCGGGTTCATCGGGTCCAACCCGATTCTGACCCGAATTCCCGAAACCTCAACCCAAACCCATTAATTTCGTGTTAGGTTCGTGTCGTGTCGAAAATTGCCACCCCTAGTTGCGGTGATACATTTGCGCCGACAAATTTGAGCGACGATCCGGGCTTTGATCGAGCCGTACCGTTCCTGATTTGTCTCGCGCCTTCAGATCCTCCTTCACGCTTCGACAAGAAGCAAAATATTAAGCAATCGTTCCGACGGAGCTAAATTACTACAGGATAAAGAACGAATAGGAAATTTGGATTTCGAAACAAAAAAGAGAGGGGTGCAACACGAGGACTTCCCAGGGGGTCACCCATCCTAGTACTACTCTCGCCCAAGCACGCTTAACTTCGGAGTTCTGATGGGATCCGGTGCATTAGTGCTGGTATGATCGCACCCGCCATGTTCCTTTCGCGTTCTTCTTTTAAACTACCCCGTCCTGCGAAGCAGTGTGGCTTTTCTAGACCGAAATTCATTTTAAGCGTCAATTCAAGCATTTTCCTCTTATCCTTTTATTTATTTACTTTATATTTTTTTTTGTTATTGATTTGCACCCTGTTTTTTTCCCTCATCCCGCAACTCTAAATTATCATGAAATCAATCCTTCACGCTTGCAGTTAGGGGTGGCAATTCGGGTCCAAATCAGGTTGGCGGGTCGGGTTCGGGTCAGCAGACCCGCCAGAAAATCTGTTGACCCGAACCCCGACCCGCCAACCCGTGACGGGTCAGGTATGCTGACCCGAACCCGAAAATTTCAGGTTTACGGGGCGGCGGGTCGACCCGAAATGACCCGAAACTTAATTTTAATTTATTAATTTATCACTGTAATTTCTAATAAAATCAATTTCTCACAAAACTAATTACATAATCAAGTAATAAAAATTTAAATAAATGATTCCAAATCAAATCTAAAATAAATTAAACACCGTAAAAGTGTTTTATCCCAAGCAAAATATAAAATAAATTAAAACAATACAAAAGTGAAAAATAATATAATATATTATTTGTCCAAGTATAATAATTTCAACTTCACACAAATTAAATAAATTCGTTTAGGATTAAGTAATTAATGCCTTTGAAAAAAAGAATAACTTAGTTTAGTTAGATAAAATTATTTTTATGTTTATTAAATTATTTTTAATTCGTAAACGGGTCATATCGGGTCATATCAGGTCACCACGGGTTGACCCGAAATCGACCGGTTTTCTTTTCGGGTTCATCGGGTCCAACCCGATTCTGACCCGAATTCCCGAAACCTCAACCCAAACCCATTAATTTCGTGTTAGGTTCGTGTCGTGTCGAAAATTGCCACCCCTAGTTGCGGTGATACATTTGCGCCGACAAATTTGAGCGACGATCCGGGCTTTGATCGAGCCGTACCGTTCCTGATTTGTCTCGCGCCTTCAGATCCTCCTTCACGCTTCGACAAGAAGCAAAATATTAAGCAATCGTTCCGACGGAGCTAAATTACTACAGGATAAAGAACGAATAGGAAATTTGGATTTCGAAACAAAAAAGAGAGGGGTGCAACACGAGGACTTCCCAGGGGGTCACCCATCCTAGTACTACTCTCGCCCAAGCACGCTTAACTTCGGAGTTCTGATGGGATCCGGTGCATTAGTGCTGGTATGATCGCACCCGCCATGTTCCTTTCGCGTTATTCTTTTAAACTACCCCGTCCTGCGAAGCAGTGTGGCTTTTCTAGACCGAAATTCATTTTAAGCGTCAATTCAAGCATTTTCCTCTTATCCTTTTATTTATTTACTTTATATATTTTTTTGTTATTGATTTGCACCCTGTTTTTTTCCCTCATCCCGCAACTCTAAATTATCATGAAATCAATCCTTCACGCTTGCAGTTAGGGGTGGCAATTCGGGTCCAAATCAGGTTGGCGGGTCGGGTTCGGGTCAGCAGACCCGCCAGAAAATCTGTTGACCCGAACCCCGACCCGCCAACCCGTGACGGGTCAGGTATGCTGACCCGAACCCGAAAATTTCAGGTTTACGGGGCGGCGGGTCGACCCGAAATGACCCGAAACTTAATTTTAATTTATTAATTTATCACTGTAATTTCTAATAAAATCAATTTCTCACAAAACTAATTACATAATCAAGTAATAAAAATTTAAATAAATGATTCCAAATCAAATCTAAAATAAATTAAACACCGTAAAAGTGTTTTATCCCAAGCAAAATATAAAATAAATTAAAACAATACAAAAGTGAAAAATAATATAATATATTATTTGTCCAAGTATAATAATTTCAACTTCACACAAATTAAATAAATTCGTTTAGGATTAAGTAATTAATGCCTTTGAAAAAAAGAATAACTTAGTTTAGTTAGATAAAATTATTTTTATGTTTATTAAATTATTTTTAATTCGTAAACGGGTCATATCGGGTCATATCAGGTCACCACGGGTTGACCCGAAATCGACCGGTTTTCTTTTCGGGTTCATCGGGTCCAACCCGATTCTGACCCGAATTCCCGAAACCTCAACCCAAACCCATTAATTTCGTGTTAGGTTCGTGTCGTGTCGAAAATTGCCACCCCTAGTTGCGGTGATACATTTGCGCCGACAAATTTGAGCGACGATCCGGGCTTTGATCGAGCCGTACCGTTCCTGATTTGTCTCGCGCCTTCAGATCCTCCTTCACGCTTCGACAAGAAGCAAAATATTAAGCAATCGTTCCGACGGAGCTAAATTACTACAGGATAAAGAACGAATAGGAAATTTGGATTTCGAAACAAAAAAGAGAGGGGTGCAACACGAGGACTTCCCAGGGGGTCACCCATCCTAGTACTACTCTCGCCCAAGCACGCTTAACTTCGGAGTTCTGATGGGATCCGGTGCATTAGTGCTGGTATGATCGCACCCGCCATGTTCCTTTCGCGTTATTCTTTTAAACTACCCCGTCCTGCGAAGCAGTGTGGCTTTTCTAGACCGAAATTCATTTTAAGCGTCAATTCAAGCATTTTCCTCTTATCCTTTTATTTATTTACTTTATATATTTTTTTGTTATTGATTTGCACCCTGTTTTTTTCCCTCATCCCGCAACTCTAAATTATCATGAAATCAATCCTTCACGCTTGCAGTTAGGGGTGGCAATTCGGGTCCAAATCAGGTTGGCGGGTCGGGTTCGGGTCAACAGACCCGCCAGAAAATCTGTTGACCCGAACCCCGACCCGCCAACCCGTGACGGGTCAGGTATGCTGACCCGAACCCGAAAATTTCAGGTTTACGGGGCGGCGGGTCGACCCGAAATGACCCGAAACTTAATTTTAATTTATTAATTTATCACTGTAATTTCTAATAAAATCAATTTCTCACAAAACTAATTACATAATCAAGTAATAAAAATTTAAATAAATGATTCCAAATCAAATCTAAAATAAATTAAACACCGTAAAAGTGTTTTATCCCAAGCAAAATATAAAATAAATTAAAACAATACAAAAGTGAAAAATAATATAATATATTATTTGTCCAAGTATAATAATTTCAACTTCACACAAATTAAATAAATTCGTTTAGGATTAAGTAATTAATGCCTTTGAAAAAAAGAATAACTTAGTTTAGTTAGATAAAATTATTTTTATGTTTATTAAATTATTTTTAATTCGTAAACGGGTCATATCGGGTCATATCAGGTCACCACGGGTTGACCCGAAATCGACCGGTTTTCTTTTCGGGTTCATCGGGTCCAACCCGATTCTGACCCGAATTCCCGAAACCTCAACCCAAACCCATTAATTTCGTGTTAGGTTCGTGTCGTGTCGAAAATTGCCACCCCTAGTTGCGGTGATACATTTGCGCCGACAAATTTGAGCGACGATCCGGGCTTTGATCGAGCCGTACCGTTCCTGATTTGTCTCGCGCCTTCAGATCCTCCTTCACGCTTCGACAAGAAGCAAAATATTAAGCAATCGTTCCGACGGAGCTAAATTACTACAGGATAAAGAACGAATAGGAAATTTGGATTTCGAAACAAAAAAGAGAGGGGTGCAACACGAGGACTTCCCAGGGGGTCACCCATCCTAGTACTACTCTCGCCCAAGCACGCTTAACTTCGGAGTTCTGATGGGATCCGGTGCATTAGTGCTGGTATGATCGCACCCGCCATGTTCCTTTCGCGTTATTCTTTTAAACTACCCCGTCCTGCGAAGCAGTGTGGCTTTTCTAGACCGAAATTCATTTTAAGCGTCAATTCAAGCATTTTCCTCTTATCCTTTTATTTATTTACTTTATATATTTTTTTGTTATTGATTTGCACCCTGTTTTTTTCCCTCATCCCGCAACTCTAAATTATCATGAAATCAATCCTTCACGCTTGCAGTTAGGGGTGGCAATTCGGGTCCAAATCAGGTTGGCGGGTCGGGTTCGGGTCAACAGACCCGCCAGAAAATCTGTTGACCCGAACCCCGACCCGCCAACCCGTGACGGGTCAGGTATGCTGACCCGAACCCGAAAATTTCAGGTTTACGGGGCGGCGGGTCGACCCGAAATGACCCGAAACTTAATTTTAATTTATTAATTTATCACTGTAATTTCTAATAAAATCAATTTCTCACAAAACTAATTACATAATCAAGTAATAAAAATTTAAATAAATGATTCCAAATCAAATCTAAAATAAATTAAACACCGTAAAAGTGTTTTATCCCAAGCAAAATATAAAATAAATTAAAACAATACAAAAGTGAAAAATAATATAATATATTATTTGTCCAAGTATAATAATTTCAACTTCACACAAATTAAATAAATTCGTTTAGGATTAAGTAATTAATGCCTTTGAAAAAAAGAATAACTTAGTTTAGTTAGATAAAATTATTTTTATGTTTATTAAATTATTTTTAATTCGTAAACGGGTCATATCGGGTCATATCAGGTCACCACGGGTTGACCCGAAATCGACCGGTTTTCTTTTCGGGTTCATCGGGTCCAACCCGATTCTGACCCGAATTCCCGAAACCTCAACCCAAACCCATTAATTTCGTGTTAGGTTCGTGTCGTGTCGAAAATTGCCACCCCTAGTTGCGGTGATACATTTGCGCCGACAAATTTGAGCGACGATCCGGGCTTTGATCGAGCCGTACCGTTCCTGATTTGTCTCGCGCCTTCAGATCCTCCTTCACGCTTCGACAAGAAGCAAAATATTAAACAATCGTTCCGACGGAGCTAAATTACTACAGGATAAAGAACGAATAGGAAATTTGGATTTCGAAACAAAAAAGAGAGGGGTGCAACACGAGGACTTCCCAGGGGGTCACCCATCCTAGTACTACTCTCGCCCAAGCACGCTTAACTTCGGAGTTCTGATGGGATCCGGTGCATTAGTGCTGGTATGATCGCACCCGCCATGTTCCTTTCGCGTTATTCTTTTAAACTACCCCGTCCTGCGAAGCAGTGTGGCTTTTCTAGACCGAAATTCATTTTAAGCGTCAATTCAAGCATTTTCCTCTTATCCTTTTATTTATTTACTTTATATATTTTTTTGTTATTGATTTGCACCCTGTTTTTTTCCCTCATCCCGCAACTCTAAATTATCATGAAATCAATCCTTCACGCTTGCAGTTAGGGGTGGCAATTCGGGTCCAAATCAGGTTGGCGGGTCGGGTTCGGGTCAACAGACCCGCCAGAAAATCTGTTGACCCGAACCCCGACCCGCCAACCCGTGACGGGTCAGGTATGCTGACCCGAACCCGAAAATTTCAGGTTTACGGGGCGGCGGGTCGACCCGAAATGACCCGAAACTTAATTTTAATTTATTAATTTATCACTGTAATTTCTAATAAAATCAATTTCTCACAAAACTAATTACATAATCAAGTAATAAAAATTTAAATAAATGATTCCAAATCAAATCTAAAATAAATTAAACACCGTAAAAGTGTTTTATCCCAAGCAAAATATAAAATAAATTAAAACAATACAAAAGTGAAAAATAATATAATATATTATTTGTCCAAGTATAATAATTTCAACTTCACACAAATTAAATAAATTCGTTTAGGATTAAGTAATTAATGCCTTTGAAAAAAAGAATAACTTAGTTTAGTTAGATAAAATTATTTTTATGTTTATTAAATTATTTTTAATTCGTAAACGGGTCATATCGGGTCATATCAGGTCACCACGGGTTGACCCGAAATCGACCGGTTTTCTTTTCGGGTTCATCGGGTCCAACCCGATTCTGACCCGAATTCCCGAAACCTCAACCCAAACCCATTAATTTCGTGTTAGGTTCGTGTCGTGTCGAAAATTGCCACCCCTAGTTGCGGTGATACATTTGCGCCGACAAATTTGAGCGACGATCCGGGCTTTGATCGAGCCGTACCGTTCCTGATTTGTCTCGCGCCTTCAGATCCTCCTTCACGCTTCGACAAGAAGCAAAATATTAAGCAATCGTTCCGACGGAGCTAAATTACTACAGGATAAAGAACGAATAGGAAATTTGGATTTCGAAACAAAAAAGAGAGGGGTGCAACACGAGGACTTCCCAGGGGGTCACCCATCCTAGTACTACTCTCGCCCAAGCACGCTTAACTTCGGAGTTCTGATGGGATCCGGTGCATTAGTGCTGGTATGATCGCACCCGCCATGTTCCTTTCGCGTTATTCTTTTAAACTACCCCGTCCTGCGAAGCAGTGTGGCTTTTCTAGACCGAAATTCATTTTAAGCGTCAATTCAAGCATTTTCCTCTTATCCTTTTATTTATTTACTTTATATATTTTTTTGTTATTGATTTGCACCCTGTTTTTTTCCCTCATCCCGCAACTCTAAATTATCATGAAATCAATCCTTCACGCTTGCAGTTAGGGGTGGCAATTCGGGTCCAAATCAGGTTGGCGGGTCGGGTTCGGGTCAACAGACCCGCCAGAAAATCTGTTGACCCGAACCCCGACCCGCCAACCCGTGACGGGTCAGGTATGCTGACCCGAACCCGAAAATTTCAGGTTTACGGGGCGGCGGGTCGACCCGAAATGACCCGAAACTTAATTTTAATTTATTAATTTATCACTGTAATTTCTAATAAAATCAATTTCTCACAAAACTAATTACATAATCAAGTAATAAAAATTTAAATAAATGATTCCAAATCAAATCTAAAATAAATTAAACACCGTAAAAGTGTTTTATCCCAAGCAAAATATAAAATAAATTAAAACAATACAAAAGTGAAAAATAATATAATATATTATTTGTCCAAGTATAATAATTTCAACTTCACACAAATTAAATAAATTCGTTTAGGATTAAGTAATTAATGCCTTTGAAAAAAAGAATAACTTAGTTTAGTTAGATAAAATTATTTTTATGTTTATTAAATTATTTTTAATTCGTAAACGGGTCATATCGGGTCATATCAGGTCACCACGGGTTGACCCGAAATCGACCGGTTTTCTTTTCGGGTTCATCGGGTCCAACCCGATTCTGACCCGAATTCCCGAAACCTCAACCCAAACCCATTAATTTCGTGTTAGGTTCGTGTCGTGTCGAAAATTGCCACCCCTAGTTGCGGTGATACATTTGCGCCGACAAATTTGAGCGACGATCCGGGCTTTGATCGAGCCGTACCGTTCCTGATTTGTCTCGCGCCTTCAGATCCTCCTTCACGCTTCGACAAGAAGCAAAATATTAAGCAATCGTTCCGACGGAGCTAAATTACTACAGGATAAAGAACGAATAGGAAATTTGGATTTCGAAACAAAAAAGAGAGGGGTGCAACACGAGGACTTCCCAGGGGGTCACCCATCCTAGTACTACTCTCGCCCAAGCACGCTTAACTTCGGAGTTCTGATGGGATCCGGTGCATTAGTGCTGGTATGATCGCACCCGCCATGTTCCTTTCGCGTTATTCTTTTAAACTACCCCGTCCTGCGAAGCAGTGTGGCTTTTCTAGACCGAAATTCATTTTAAGCGTCAATTCAAGCATTTTCCTCTTATCCTTTTATTTATTTACTTTATATATTTTTTTGTTATTGATTTGCACCCTGTTTTTTTCCCTCATCCCGCAACTCTAAATTATCATGAAATCAATCCTTCACGCTTGCAGTTAGGGGTGGCAATTCGGGTCCAAATCAGGTTGGCGGGTCGGGTTCGGGTCAACAGACCCGCCAGAAAATCTGTTGACCCGAACCCCGACCCGCCAACCCGTGACGGGTCAGGTATGCTGACCCGAACCCGAAAATTTCAGGTTTACGGGGCGGCGGGTCGACCCGAAATGACCCGAAACTTAATTTTAATTTATTAATTTATCACTGTAATTTCTAATAAAATCAATTTCTCACAAAACTAATTACATAATCAAGTAATAAAAATTTAAATAAATGATTCCAAATCAAATCTAAAATAAATTAAACACCGTAAAAGTGTTTTATCCCAAGCAAAATATAAAATAAATTAAAACAATACAAAAGTGAAAAATAATATAATATATTATTTGTCCAAGTATAATAATTTCAACTTCACACAAATTAAATAAATTCGTTTAGGATTAAGTAATTAATGCCTTTGAAAAAAAGAATAACTTAGTTTAGTTAGATAAAATTATTTTTATGTTTATTAAATTATTTTTAATTCGTAAACGGGTCATATCGGGTCATATCAGGTCACCACGGGTTGACCCGAAATCGACCGGTTTTCTTTTCGGGTTCATCGGGTCCAACCCGATTCTGACCCGAATTCCCGAAACCTCAACCCAAACCCATTAATTTCGTGTTAGGTTCGTGTCGTGTCGAAAATTGCCACCCCTAGTTGCGGTGATACATTTGCGCCGACAAATTTGAGCGACGATCCGGGCTTTGATCGAGCCGTACCGTTCCTGATTTGTCTCGCGCCTTCAGATCCTCCTTCACGCTTCGACAAGAAGCAAAATATTAAGCAATCGTTCCGACGGAGCTAAATTACTACAGGATAAAGAACGAATAGGAAATTTGGATTTCGAAACAAAAAAGAGAGGGGTGCAACACGAGGACTTCCCAGGGGGTCACCCATCCTAGTACTACTCTCGCCCAAGCACGCTTAACTTCGGAGTTCTGATGGGATCCGGTGCATTAGTGCTGGTATGATCGCACCCGCCATGTTCCTTTCGCGTTATTCTTTTAAACTACCCCGTCCTGCGAAGCAGTGTGGCTTTTCTAGACCGAAATTCATTTTAAGCGTCAATTCAAGCATTTTCCTCTTATCCTTTTATTTATTTACTTTATATATTTTTTTGTTATTGATTTGCACCCTGTTTTTTTCCCTCATCCCGCAACTCTAAATTATCATGAAATCAATCCTTCACGCTTGCAGTTAGGGGTGGCAATTCGGGTCCAAATCAGGTTGGCGGGTCGGGTTCGGGTCAACAGACCCGCCAGAAAATCTGTTGACCCGAACCCCGACCCGCCAACCCGTGACGGGTCAGGTATGCTGACCCGAACCCGAAAATTTCAGGTTTACGGGGCGGCGGGTCGACCCGAAATGACCCGAAACTTAATTTTAATTTATTAATTTATCACTGTAATTTCTAATAAAATCAATTTCTCACAAAACTAATTACATAATCAAGTAATAAAAATTTAAATAAATGATTCCAAATCAAATCTAAAATAAATTAAACACCGTAAAAGTGTTTTATCCCAAGCAAAATATAAAATAAATTAAAACAATACAAAAGTGAAAAATAATATAATATATTATTTGTCCAAGTATAATAATTTCAACTTCACACAAATTAAATAAATTCGTTTAGGATTAAGTAATTAATGCCTTTGAAAAAAAGAATAACTTAGTTTAGTTAGATAAAATTATTTTTATGTTTATTAAATTATTTTTAATTCGTAAACGGGTCATATCGGGTCATATCAGGTCACCACGGGTTGACCCGAAATCGACCGGTTTTCTTTTCGGGTTCATCGGGTCCAACCCGATTCTGACCCGAATTCCCGAAACCTCAACCCAAACCCATTAATTTCGTGTTAGGTTCGTGTCGTGTCGAAAATTGCCACCCCTAGTTGCGGTGATACATTTGCGCCGACAAATTTGAGCGACGATCCGGGCTTTGATCGAGCCGTACCGTTCCTGATTTGTCTCGCGCCTTCAGATCCTCCTTCACGCTTCGACAAGAAGCAAAATATTAAGCAATCGTTCCGACGGAGCTAAATTACTACAGGATAAAGAACGAATAGGAAATTTGGATTTCGAAACAAAAAAGAGAGGGGTGCAACACGAGGACTTCCCAGGGGGTCACCCATCCTAGTACTACTCTCGCCCAAGCACGCTTAACTTCGGAGTTCTGATGGGATCCGGTGCATTAGTGCTGGTATGATCGCACCCGCCATGTTCCTTTCGCGTTATTCTTTTAAACTACCCCGTCCTGCGAAGCAGTGTGGCTTTTCTAGACCGAAATTCATTTTAAGCGTCAATTCAAGCATTTTCCTCTTATCCTTTTATTTATTTACTTTATATATTTTTTTGTTATTGATTTGCACCCTGTTTTTTTCCCTCATCCCGCAACTCTAAATTATCATGAAATCAATCCTTCACGCTTGCAGTTAGGGGTGGCAATTCGGGTCCAAATCAGGTTGGCGGGTCGGGTTCGGGTCAACAGACCCGCCAGAAAATCTGTTGACCCGAACCCCGACCCGCCAACCCGTGACGGGTCAGGTATGCTGACCCGGACCCGAAAATTTCAGGTTTACGGGGCGGCGGGTCGACCCGAAATGACCCGAAACTTAATTTTAATTTATTAATTTATCACTGTAATTTCTAATAAAATCAATTTCTCACAAAACTAATTACATAATCAAGTAATAAAAATTTAAATAAATGATTCCAAATCAAATCTAAAATAAATTAAACACCGTAAAAGTGTTTTATCCCAAGCAAAATATAAAATAAATTAAAACAAACCCGTGACGGGTCAGGTATGCTGACCCGGACCCGAAAATTTCAGGTTTACGGGGCGGCGGGTCGACCCGAAATGACCCGAAACTTAATTTTAATTTATTAATTTATCACTGTAATTTCTAATAAAATCAATTTCTCACAAAACTAATTACATAATCAAGTAATAAAAATTTAAATAAATGATTCCAAATCAAATCTAAAATAAATTAAACACCGTAAAAGTGTTTTATCCCAAGCAAAATATAAAATAAATTAAAACAATACAAAAGTGAAAAATAATATAATATATTATTTGTCCAAGTATAATAATTTCAACTTCACACAAATTAAATAAATTCGTTTAGGATTAAGTAATTAATGCCTTTGAAAAAAAGAATAACTTAGTTTAGTTAGATAAAATTATTTTTATGTTTATTAAATTATTTTTAATTCGTAAACGGGTCATATCGGGTCATATCAGGTCACCACGGGTTGACCCGAAATCGACCGGTTTTCTTTTCGGGTTCATCGGGTCCAACCCGATTCTGACCCGAATTCCCGAAACCTCAACCCAAACCCATTAATTTCGTGTTAGGTTCGTGTCGTGTCGAAAATTGCCACCCCTAGTTGCGGTGATGCATTTGCGCCGACAAATTTGAGCGACGATCCGGGCTTTGATCGAGCCGTACCGTTCCTGATTTGTCTCGCGCCTTCAGATCCTCCTTCACGCTTCGACAAGAAGCAAAATATTAAGCAATCGTTCCGACGGAGCTAAATTACTACAGGATAAAGAACGAATAGGAAACTAGTACTACTCTCGCCCAAGCACGCTTAACTTCGGAGTTCTGATGGGATCCGGTGCATTAGTGCTGGTATGATCGCACCCGCCATGTTCCTTTCGCGTTATTCTTTTAAACTACCCCGTCCTGCGAAGCAGTGTGGCTTTTCTAGACCGAAATTCATTTTAAGCGTCAATTCAAGCATTTTCCTCTTATCCTTTTATTTATTTACTTTATATATTTTTTTGTTATTGATTTGCACCCTGTTTTTTTCCCTCATCCCGCAACTCTAAATTATCATGAAATCAATCCTTCACGCTTGCAGTTAGGGGTGGCAATTCGGGTCCAAATCAGGTTGGCGGGTCGGGTTCGGGTCAACAGACCCGCCAGAAAATCTGTTGACCCGAACCCCGACCCGCCAACCCGTGACGGGTCAGGTATGCTGACCCGGACCCGAAAATTTCAGGTTTACGGGGCGGCGGGTCGACCCGAAATGACCCGAAACTTAATTTTAATTTATTAATTTATCACTGTAATTTCTAATAAAATCAATTTCTCACAAAACTAATTACATAATCAAGTAATAAAAATTTAAATAAATGATTCCAAATCAAATCTAAAATAAATTAAACACCGTAAAAGTGTTTTATCCCAAGCAAAATATAAAATAAATTAAAACAATACAAAAGTGAAAAATAATATAATATATTATTTGTCCAAGTATAATAATTTCAACTTCACACAAATTAAATAAATTCGTTTAGGATTAAGTAATTAATGCCTTTGAAAAAAAGAATAACTTAGTTTAGTTAGATAAAATTATTTTTATGTTTATTAAATTATTTTTAATTCGTAAACGGGTCATATCGGGTCATATCAGGTCACCACGGGTTGACCCGAAATCGACCGGTTTTCTTTTCGGGTTCATCGGGTCCAACCCGATTCTGACCCGAATTCCCGAAACCTCAACCCAAACCCATTAATTTCGTGTTAGGTTCGTGTCGTGTCGAAAATTGCCACCCCTAGTTGCGGTGATGCATTTGCGCCGACAAATTTGAGCGACGATCCGGGCTTTGATCGAGCCGTACCGTTCCTGATTTGTCTCGCGCCTTCAGATCCTCCTTCACGCTTCGACAAGAAGCAAAATATTAAGCAATCGTTCCGACGGAGCTAAATTACTACAGGATAAAGAACGAATAGGAAATTTGGATTTCGAAACAAAAAAGAGAGGGGTGCAACACGAGGACTTCCCAGGGGGTCACCCATCCTAGTACTACTCTCGCCCAAGCACGCTTAACTTCGGAGTTCTGATGGGATCCGGTGCATTAGTGCTGGTATGATCGCACCCGCCATGTTCCTTTCGCGTTATTCTTTTAAACTACCCCGTCCTGCGAAGCAGTGTGGCTTTTCTAGACCGAAATTCATTTTAAGCGTCAATTCAAGCATTTTCCTCTTATCCTTTTATTTATTTACTTTATATATTTTTTTGTTATTGATTTGCACCCTGTTTTTTTCCCTCATCCCGCAACTCTAAATTATCATGAAATCAATCCTTCACGCTTGCAGTTAGGGGTGGCAATTCGGGTCCAAATCAGGTTGGCGGGTCGGGTTCGGGTCAACAGACCCGCCAGAAAATCTGTTGACCCGAACCCCGACCCGCCAACCCGTGACGGGTCAGGTATGCTGACCCGGACCCGAAAATTTCAGGTTTACGGGGCGGCGGGTCGACCCGAAATGACCCGAAACTTAATTTTAATTTATTAATTTATCACTGTAATTTCTAATAAAATCAATTTCTCACAAAACTAATTACATAATCAAGTAATAAAAATTTAAATAAATGATTCCAAATCAAATCTAAAATAAATTAAACACCGTAAAAGTGTTTTATCCCAAGCAAAATATAAAATAAATTAAAACAATACAAAAGTGAAAAATAATATAATATATTATTTGTCCAAGTATAATAATTTCAACTTCACACAAATTAAATAAATTCGTTTAGGATTAAGTAATTAATGCCTTTGAAAAAAAGAATAACTTAGTTTAGTTAGATAAAATTATTTTTATGTTTATTAAATTATTTTTAATTCGTAAACGGGTCATATCGGGTCATATCAGGTCACCACGGGTTGACCCGAAATCGACCGGTTTTCTTTTCGGGTTCATCGGGTCCAACCCGATTCTGACCCGAATTCCCGAAACCTCAACCCAAACCCATTAATTTCGTGTTAGGTTCGTGTCGTGTCGAAAATTGCCACCCCTAGTTGCGGTGATGCATTTGCGCCGACAAATTTGAGCGACGATCCGGGCTTTGATCGAGCCGTACCGTTCCTGATTTGTCTCGCGCCTTCAGATCCTCCTTCACGCTTCGACAAGAAGCAAAATATTAAGCAATCGTTCCGACGGAGCTAAATTACTACAGGATAAAGAACGAATAGGAAATTTGGATTTCGAAACAAAAAAGAGAGGGGTGCAACACGAGGACTTCCCAGGGGGTCACCCATCCTAGTACTACTCTCGCCCAAGCACGCTTAACTTCGGAGTTCTGATGGGATCCGGTGCATTAGTGCTGGTATGATCGCACCCGCCATGTTCCTTTCGCGTTATTCTTTTAAACTACCCCGTCCTGCGAAGCAGTGTGGCTTTTCTAGACCGAAATTCATTTTAAGCGTCAATTCAAGCATTTTCCTCTTATCCTTTTATTTATTTACTTTATATATTTTTTTGTTATTGATTTGCACCCTGTTTTTTTCCCTCATCCCGCAACTCTAAATTATCATGAAATCAATCCTTCACGCTTGCAGTTAGGGGTGGCAATTCGGGTCCAAATCAGGTTGGCGGGTCGGGTTCGGGTCAACAGACCCGCCAGAAAATCTGTTGACCCGAACCCCGACCCGCCAACCCGTGACGGGTCAGGTATGCTGACCCGGACCCGAAAATTTCAGGTTTACGGGGCGGCGGGTCGACCCGAAATGACCCGAAACTTAATTTTAATTTATTAATTTATCACTGTAATTTCTAATAAAATCAATTTCTCACAAAACTAATTACATAATCAAGTAATAAAAATTTAAATAAATGATTCCAAATCAAATCTAAAATAAATTAAACACCGTAAAAGTGTTTTATCCCAAGCAAAATATAAAATAAATTAAAACAATACAAAAGTGAAAAATAATATAATATATTATTTGTCCAAGTATAATAATTTCAACTTCACACAAATTAAATAAATTCGTTTAGGATTAAGTAATTAATGCCTTTGAAAAAAAGAATAACTTAGTTTAGTTAGATAAAATTATTTTTATGTTTATTAAATTATTTTTAATTCGTAAACGGGTCATATCGGGTCATATCAGGTCACCACGGGTTGACCCGAAATCGACCGGTTTTCTTTTCGGGTTCATCGGGTCCAACCCGATTCTGACCCGAATTCCCGAAACCTCAACCCAAACCCATTAATTTCGTGTTAGGTTCGTGTCGTGTCGAAAATTGCCACCCCTAGTTGCGGTGATGCATTTGCGCCGACAAATTTGAGCGACGATCCGGGCTTTGATCGAGCCGTACCGTTCCTGATTTGTCTCGCGCCTTCAGATCCTCCTTCACGCTTCGACAAGAAGCAAAATATTAAGCAATCGTTCCGACGGAGCTAAATTACTACAGGATAAAGAACGAATAGGAAATTTGGATTTCGAAACAAAAAAGAGAGGGGTGCAACACGAGGACTTCCCAGGGGGTCACCCATCCTAGTACTACTCTCGCCCAAGCACGCTTAACTTCGGAGTTCTGATGGGATCCGGTGCATTAGTGCTGGTATGATCGCACCCGCCATGTTCCTTTCGCGTTATTCTTTTAAACTACCCCGTCCTGCGAAGCAGTGTGGCTTTTCTAGACCGAAATTCATTTTAAGCGTCAATTCAAGCATTTTCCTCTTATCCTTTTATTTATTTACTTTATATATTTTTTTGTTATTGATTTGCACCCTGTTTTTTTCCCTCATCCCGCAACTCTAAATTATCATGAAATCAATCCTTCACGCTTGCAGTTAGGGGTGGCAATTCGGGTCCAAATCAGGTTGGCGGGTCGGGTTCGGGTCAACAGACCCGCCAGAAAATCTGTTGACCCGAACCCCGACCCGCCAACCCGTGACGGGTCAGGTATGCTGACCCGGACCCGAAAATTTCAGGTTTACGGGGCGGCGGGTCGACCCGAAATGACCCGAAACTTAATTTTAATTTATTAATTTATCACTGTAATTTCTAATAAAATCAATTTCTCACAAAACTAATTACATAATCAAGTAATAAAAATTTAAATAAATGATTCCAAATCAAATCTAAAATAAATTAAACACCGTAAAAGTGTTTTATCCCAAGCAAAATATAAAATAAATTAAAACAATACAAAAGTGAAAAATAATATAATATATTATTTGTCCAAGTATAATAATTTCAACTTCACACAAATTAAATAAATTCGTTTAGGATTAAGTAATTAATGCCTTTGAAAAAAAGAATAACTTAGTTTAGTTAGATAAAATTATTTTTATGTTTATTAAATTATTTTTAATTCGTAAACGGGTCATATCGGGTCATATCAGGTCACCACGGGTTGACCCGAAATCGACCGGTTTTCTTTTCGGGTTCATCGGGTCCAACCCGATTCTGACCCGAATTCCCGAAACCTCAACCCAAACCCATTAATTTCGTGTTAGGTTCGTGTCGTGTCGAAAATTGCCACCCCTAGTTGCGGTGATGCATTTGCGCCGACAAATTTGAGCGACGATCCGGGCTTTGATCGAGCCGTACCGTTCCTGATTTGTCTCGCGCCTTCAGATCCTCCTTCACGCTTCGACAAGAAGCAAAATATTAAGCAATCGTTCCGACGGAGCTAAATTACTACAGGATAAAGAACGAATAGGAAATTTGGATTTCGAAACAAAAAAGAGAGGGGTGCAACACGAGGACTTCCCAGGGGGTCACCCATCCTAGTACTACTCTCGCCCAAGCACGCTTAACTTCGGAGTTCTGATGGGATCCGGTGCATTAGTGCTGGTATGATCGCACCCGCCATGTTCCTTTCGCGTTATTCTTTTAAACTACCCCGTCCTGCGAAGCAGTGTGGCTTTTCTAGACCGAAATTCATTTTAAGCGTCAATTCAAGCATTTTCCTCTTATCCTTTTATTTATTTACTTTATATATTTTTTTGTTATTGATTTGCACCCTGTTTTTTTCCCTCATCCCGCAACTCTAAATTATCATGAAATCAATCCTTCACGCTTGCAGTTAGGGGTGGCAATTCGGGTCCAAATCAGGTTGGCGGGTCGGGTTCGGGTCAACAGACCCGCCAGAAAATCTGTTGACCCGAACCCCGACCCGCCAACCCGTGACGGGTCAGGTATGCTGACCCGGACCCGAAAATTTCAGGTTTACGGGGCGGCGGGTCGACCCGAAATGACCCGAAACTTAATTTTAATTTATTAATTTATCACTGTAATTTCTAATAAAATCAATTTCTCACAAAACTAATTACATAATCAAGTAATAAAAATTTAAATAAATGATTCCAAATCAAATCTAAAATAAATTAAACACCGTAAAAGTGTTTTATCCCAAGCAAAATATAAAATAAATTAAAACAATACAAAAGTGAAAAATAATATAATATATTATTTGTCCAAGTATAATAATTTCAACTTCACACAAATTAAATAAATTCGTTTAGGATTAAGTAATTAATGCCTTTGAAAAAAAGAATAACTTAGTTTAGTTAGATAAAATTATTTTTATGTTTATTAAATTATTTTTAATTCGTAAACGGGTCATATCGGGTCATATCAGGTCACCACGGGTTGACCCGAAATCGACCGGTTTTCTTTTCGGGTTCATCGGGTCCAACCCGATTCTGACCCGAATTCCCGAAACCTCAACCCAAACCCATTAATTTCGTGTTAGGTTCGTGTCGTGTCGAAAATTGCCACCCCTAGTTGCGGTGATGCATTTGCGCCGACAAATTTGAGCGACGATCCGGGCTTTGATCGAGCCGTACCGTTCCTGATTTGTCTCGCGCCTTCAGATCCTCCTTCACGCTTCGACAAGAAGCAAAATATTAAGCAATCGTTCCGACGGAGCTAAATTACTACAGGATAAAGAACGAATAGGAAATTTGGATTTCGAAACAAAAAAGAGAGGGGTGCAACACGAGGACTTCCCAGGGGGTCACCCATCCTAGTACTACTCTCGCCCAAGCACGCTTAACTTCGGAGTTCTGATGGGATCCGGTGCATTAGTGCTGGTATGATCGCACCCGCCATGTTCCTTTCGCGTTATTCTTTTAAACTACCCCGTCCTGCGAAGCAGTGTGGCTTTTCTAGACCGAAATTCATTTTAAGCGTCAATTCAAGCATTTTCCTCTTATCCTTTTATTTATTTACTTTATATATTTTTTTGTTATTGATTTGCACCCTGTTTTTTTCCCTCATCCCGCAACTCTAAATTATCATGAAATCAATCCTTCACGCTTGCAGTTAGGGGTGGCAATTCGGGTCCAAATCAGGTTGGCGGGTCGGGTTCGGGTCAACAGACCCGCCAGAAAATCTGTTGACCCGAACCCCGACCCGCCAACCCGTGACGGGTCAGGTATGCTGACCCGGACCCGAAAATTTCAGGTTTACGGGGCGGCGGGTCGACCCGAAATGACCCGAAACTTAATTTTAATTTATTAATTTATCACTGTAATTTCTAATAAAATCAATTTCTCACAAAACTAATTACATAATCAAGTAATAAAAATTTAAATAAATGATTCCAAATCAAATCTAAAATAAATTAAACACCGTAAAAGTGTTTTATCCCAAGCAAAATATAAAATAAATTAAAACAATACAAAAGTGAAAAATAATATAATATATTATTTGTCCAAGTATAATAATTTCAACTTCACACAAATTAAATAAATTCGTTTAGGATTAAGTAATTAATGCCTTTGAAAAAAAGAATAACTTAGTTTAGTTAGATAAAATTATTTTTATGTTTATTAAATTATTTTTAATTCGTAAACGGGTCATATCGGGTCATATCAGGTCACCACGGGTTGACCCGAAATCGACCGGTTTTCTTTTCGGGTTCATCGGGTCCAACCCGATTCTGACCCGAATTCCCGAAACCTCAACCCAAACCCATTAATTTCGTGTTAGGTTCGTGTCGTGTCGAAAATTGCCACCCCTAGTTGCGGTGATGCATTTGCGCCGACAAATTTGAGCGACGATCCGGGCTTTGATCGAGCCGTACCGTTCCTGATTTGTCTCGCGCCTTCAGATCCTCCTTCACGCTTCGACAAGAAGCAAAATATTAAGCAATCGTTCCGACGGAGCTAAATTACTACAGGATAAAGAACGAATAGGAAATTTGGATTTCGAAACAAAAAAGAGAGGGGTGCAACACGAGGACTTCCCAGGGGGTCACCCATCCTAGTACTACTCTCGCCCAAGCACGCTTAACTTCGGAGTTCTGATGGGATCCGGTGCATTAGTGCTGGTATGATCGCACCCGCCATGTTCCTTTCGCGTTATTCTTTTAAACTACCCCGTCCTGCGAAGCAGTGTGGCTTTTCTAGACCGAAATTCATTTTAAGCGTCAATTCAAGCATTTTCCTCTTATCCTTTTATTTATTTACTTTATATATTTTTTTGTTATTGATTTGCACCCTGTTTTTTTCCCTCATCCCGCAACTCTAAATTATCATGAAATCAATCCTTCACGCTTGCAGTTAGGGGTGGCAATTCGGGTCCAAATCAGGTTGGCGGGTCGGGTTCGGGTCAACAGACCCGCCAGAAAATCTGTTGACCCGAACCCCGACCCGCCAACCCGTGACGGGTCAGGTATGCTGACCCGGACCCGAAAATTTCAGGTTTACGGGGCGGCGGGTCGACCCGAAATGACCCGAAACTTAATTTTAATTTATTAATTTATCACTGTAATTTCTAATAAAATCAATTTCTCACAAAACTAATTACATAATCAAGTAATAAAAATTTAAATAAATGATTCCAAATCAAATCTAAAATAAATTAAACACCGTAAAAGTGTTTTATCCCAAGCAAAATATAAAATAAATTAAAACAATACAAAAGTGAAAAATAATATAATATATTATTTGTCCAAGTATAATAATTTCAACTTCACACAAATTAAATAAATTCGTTTAGGATTAAGTAATTAATGCCTTTGAAAAAAAGAATAACTTAGTTTAGTTAGATAAAATTATTTTTATGTTTATTAAATTATTTTTAATTCGTAAACGGGTCATATCGGGTCATATCAGGTCACCACGGGTTGACCCGAAATCGACCGGTTTTCTTTTCGGGTTCATCGGGTCCAACCCGATTCTGACCCGAATTCCCGAAACCTCAACCCAAACCCATTAATTTCGTGTTAGGTTCGTGTCGTGTCGAAAATTGCCACCCCTAGTTGCGGTGATGCATTTGCGCCGACAAATTTGAGCGACGATCCGGGCTTTGATCGAGCCGTACCGTTCCTGATTTGTCTCGCGCCTTCAGATCCTCCTTCACGCTTCGACAAGAAGCAAAATATTAAGCAATCGTTCCGACGGAGCTAAATTACTACAGGATAAAGAACGAATAGGAAATTTGGATTTCGAAACAAAAAAGAGAGGGGTGCAACACGAGGACTTCCCAGGGGGTCACCCATCCTAGTACTACTCTCGCCCAAGCACGCTTAACTTCGGAGTTCTGATGGGATCCGGTGCATTAGTGCTGGTATGATCGCACCCGCCATGTTCCTTTCGCGTTATTCTTTTAAACTACCCCGTCCTGCGAAGCAGTGTGGCTTTTCTAGACCGAAATTCATTTTAAGCGTCAATTCAAGCATTTTCCTCTTATCCTTTTATTTATTTACTTTATATATTTTTTTGTTATTGATTTGCACCCTGTTTTTTTCCCTCATCCCGCAACTCTAAATTATCATGAAATCAATCCTTCACGCTTGCAGTTAGGGGTGGCAATTCGGGTCCAAATCAGGTTGGCGGGTCGGGTTCGGGTCAACAGACCCGCCAGAAAATCTGTTGACCCGAACCCCGACCCGCCAACCCGTGACGGGTCAGGTATGCTGACCCGGACCCGAAAATTTCAGGTTTACGGGGCGGCGGGTCGACCCGAAATGACCCGAAACTTAATTTTAATTTATTAATTTATCACTGTAATTTCTAATAAAATCAATTTCTCACAAAACTAATTACATAATCAAGTAATAAAAATTTAAATAAATGATTCCAAATCAAATCTAAAATAAATTAAACACCGTAAAAGTGTTTTATCCCAAGCAAAATATAAAATAAATTAAAACAATACAAAAGTGAAAAATAATATAATATATTATTTGTCCAAGTATAATAATTTCAACTTCACACAAATTAAATAAATTCGTTTAGGATTAAGTAATTAATGCCTTTGAAAAAAAGAATAACTTAGTTTAGTTAGATAAAATTATTTTTATGTTTATTAAATTATTTTTAATTCGTAAACGGGTCATATCGGGTCATATCAGGTCACCACGGGTTGACCCGAAATCGACCGGTTTTCTTTTCGGGTTCATCGGGTCCAACCCGATTCTGACCCGAATTCCCGAAACCTCAACCCAAACCCATTAATTTCGTGTTAGGTTCGTGTCGTGTCGAAAATTGCCACCCCTAGTTGCGGTGATGCATTTGCGCCGACAAATTTGAGCGACGATCCGGGCTTTGATCGAGCCGTACCGTTCCTGATTTGTCTCGCGCCTTCAGATCCTCCTTCACGCTTCGACAAGAAGCAAAATATTAAGCAATCGTTCCGACGGAGCTAAATTACTACAGGATAAAGAACGAATAGGAAATTTGGATTTCGAAACAAAAAAGAGAGGGGTGCAACACGAGGACTTCCCAGGGGGTCACCCATCCTAGTACTACTCTCGCCCAAGCACGCTTAACTTCGGAGTTCTGATGGGATCCGGTGCATTAGTGCTGGTATGATCGCACCCGCCATGTTCCTTTCGCGTTATTCTTTTAAACTACCCCGTCCTGCGAAGCAGTGTGGCTTTTCTAGACCGAAATTCATTTTAAGCGTCAATTCAAGCATTTTCCTCTTATCCTTTTATTTATTTACTTTATATATTTTTTTGTTATTGATTTGCACCCTGTTTTTTTCCCTCATCCCGCAACTCTAAATTATCATGAAATCAATCCTTCACGCTTGCAGTTAGGGGTGGCAATTCGGGTCCAAATCAGGTTGGCGGGTCGGGTTCGGGTCAACAGACCCGCCAGAAAATCTGTTGACCCGAACCCCGACCCGCCAACCCGTGACGGGTCAGGTATGCTGACCCGGACCCGAAAATTTCAGGTTTACGGGGCGGCGGGTCGACCCGAAATGACCCGAAACTTAATTTTAATTTATTAATTTATCACTGTAATTTCTAATAAAATCAATTTCTCACAAAACTAATTACATAATCAAGTAATAAAAATTTAAATAAATGATTCCAAATCAAATCTAAAATAAATTAAACACCGTAAAAGTGTTTTATCCCAAGCAAAATATAAAATAAATTAAAACAATACAAAAGTGAAAAATAATATAATATATTATTTGTCCAAGTATAATAATTTCAACTTCACACAAATTAAATAAATTCGTTTAGGATTAAGTAATTAATGCCTTTGAAAAAAAGAATAACTTAGTTTAGTTAGATAAAATTATTTTTATGTTTATTAAATTATTTTTAATTCGTAAACGGGTCATATCGGGTCATATCAGGTCACCACGGGTTGACCCGAAATCGACCGGTTTTCTTTTCGGGTTCATCGGGTCCAACCCGATTCTGACCCGAATTCCCGAAACCTCAACCCAAACCCATTAATTTCGTGTTAGGTTCGTGTCGTGTCGAAAATTGCCACCCCTAGTTGCGGTGATGCATTTGCGCCGACAAATTTGAGCGACGATCCGGGCTTTGATCGAGCCGTACCGTTCCTGATTTGTCTCGCGCCTTCAGATCCTCCTTCACGCTTCGACAAGAAGCAAAATATTAAGCAATCGTTCCGACGGAGCTAAATTACTACAGGATAAAGAACGAATAGGAAATTTGGATTTCGAAACAAAAAAGAGAGGGGTGCAACACGAGGACTTCCCAGGGGGTCACCCATCCTAGTACTACTCTCGCCCAAGCACGCTTAACTTCGGAGTTCTGATGGGATCCGGTGCATTAGTGCTGGTATGATCGCACCCGCCATGTTCCTTTCGCGTTATTCTTTTAAACTACCCCGTCCTGCGAAGCAGTGTGGCTTTTCTAGACCGAAATTCATTTTAAGCGTCAATTCAAGCATTTTCCTCTTATCCTTTTATTTATTTACTTTATATATTTTTTTGTTATTGATTTGCACCCTGTTTTTTTCCCTCATCCCGCAACTCTAAATTATCATGAAATCAATCCTTCACGCTTGCAGTTAGGGGTGGCAATTCGGGTCCAAATCAGGTTGGCGGGTCGGGTTCGGGTCAACAGACCCGCCAGAAAATCTGTTGACCCGAACCCCGACCCGCCAACCCGTGACGGGTCAGGTATGCTGACCCGGACCCGAAAATTTCAGGTTTACGGGGCGGCGGGTCGACCCGAAATGACCCGAAACTTAATTTTAATTTATTAATTTATCACTGTAATTTCTAATAAAATCAATTTCTCACAAAACTAATTACATAATCAAGTAATAAAAATTTAAATAAATGATTCCAAATCAAATCTAAAATAAATTAAACACCGTAAAAGTGTTTTATCCCAAGCAAAATATAAAATAAATTAAAACAATACAAAAGTGAAAAATAATATAATATATTATTTGTCCAAGTATAATAACTTAGTTTAGTTAGATAAAATTATTTTTATGTTTATTAAATTATTTTTAATTCGTAAACGGGTCATATCGGGTCATATCAGGTCACCACGGGTTGACCCGAAATCGACCGGTTTTCTTTTCGGGTTCATCGGGTCCAACCCGATTCTGACCCGAATTCCCGAAACCTCAACCCAAACCCATTAATTTCGTGTTAGGTTCGTGTCGTGTCGAAAATTGCCACCCCTAGTTGCGGTGATGCATTTGCGCCGACAAATTTGAGCGACGATCCGGGCTTTGATCGAGCCGTACCGTTCCTGATTTGTCTCGCGCCTTCAGATCCTCCTTCACGCTTCGACAAGAAGCAAAATATTAAGCAATCGTTCCGACGGAGCTAAATTACTACAGGATAAAGAACGAATAGGAAATTTGGATTTCGAAACAAAAAAGAGAGGGGTGCAACACGAGGACTTCCCAGGGGGTCACCCATCCTAGTACTACTCTCGCCCAAGCACGCTTAACTTCGGAGTTCTGATGGGATCCGGTGCATTAGTGCTGGTATGATCGCACCCGCCATGTTCCTTTCGCGTTATTCTTTTAAACTACCCCGTCCTGCGAAGCAGTGTGGCTTTTCTAGACCGAAATTCATTTTAAGCGTCAATTCAAGCATTTTCCTCTTATCCTTTTATTTATTTACTTTATATATTTTTTTGTTATTGATTTGCACCCTGTTTTTTTCCCTCATCCCGCAACTCTAAATTATCATGAAATCAATCCTTCACGCTTGCAGTTAGGGGTGGCAATTCGGGTCCAAATCAGGTTGGCGGGTCGGGTTCGGGTCAACAGACCCGCCAGAAAATCTGTTGACCCGAACCCCGACCCGCCAACCCGTGACGGGTCAGGTATGCTGACCCGGACCCGAAAATTTCAGGTTTACGGGGCGGCGGGTCGACCCGAAATGACCCGAAACTTAATTTTAATTTATTAATTTATCACTGTAATTTCTAATAAAATCAATTTCTCACAAAACTAATTACATAATCAAGTAATAAAAATTTAAATAAATGATTCCAAATCAAATCTAAAATAAATTAAACACCGTAAAAGTGTTTTATCCCAAGCAAAATATAAAATAAATTAAAACAATACAAAAGTGAAAAATAATATAATATATTATTTGTCCAAGTATAATAATTTCAACTTCACACAAATTAAATAAATTCGTTTAGGATTAAGTAATTAAGGATCCGGTGCATTAGTGCTGGTATGATCGCACCCGCCATGTTCCTTTCGCGTTATTCTTTTAAACTACCCCGTCCTGCGAAGCAGTGTGGCTTTTCTAGACCGAAATTCATTTTAAGCGTCAATTCAAGCATTTTCCTCTTATCCTTTTATTTATTTACTTTATATTTTTTTTTGTTATTGATTTGCACCCTGTTTTTTTCCCTCATCCCGCAACTCTAAATTATCATGAAATCAATCCTTCACGCTTGCAGTTAGGGGTGGCAATTCGGGTCCAAATCAGGTTGGCGGGTCGGGTTCGGGTCAACAGACCCGCCAGAAAATCTGTTGACCCGAACCCCGACCCGCCAACCCGTGACGGGTCAGGTATGCTGACCCGAACCCGAAAATTTCAGGTTTACGGGGCGGCGGGTCGACCCGAAATGACCCGAAACTTAATTTTAATTTATTAATTTATCACTGTAATTTCTAATAAAATCAATTTCTCACAAAACTAATTACATAATCAAGTAATAAAAATTTAAATAAATGATTCCAAATCAAATCTAAAATAAATTAAACACCGTAAAAGTGTTTTATCCCAAGCAAAATATAAAATAAATTAAAACAATACAAAAGTGAAAAATAATATAATATATTATTTGTCCAAGTACAATAATTTCAACTTCACACAAATTAAATAAATTCGTTTAGGATTAAGTAATTAATGCCTTTGAAAAAAAGAATAACTTAGTTTAGTTAGATAAAATTATTTTTATGTTTATTAAATTATTTTTAATTCGTAAACGGGTCATATCGGGTCATATCAGGTCACCACGGGTTGACCCGAAATCGACCGGTTTTCTTTTCGGGTTCATCGGGTCCAACCCGATTCTGACCCGAATTCCCGAAACCTCAACCCAAACCCATTAATTTCGTGTTAGGTTCGTGTCGTGTCGAAAATTGCCACCCCTAGTTGCGGTGATGCATTTGCGCCGACAAATTTGAGCGACGATCCGGGCTTTGATCGAGCCGTACCGTTCCTGATTTGTCTCGCGCCTTCAGATCCTCCTTCACGCTTCGACAAGAAGCAAAATATTAAGCAATCGTTCCGACGGAGCTAAATTACTACAGGATAAAGAACGAATAGGAAATTTGGATTTCGAAACAAAAAAGAGAGGGGTGCAACACGAGGACTTCCCAGGGGGTCACCCATCCTAGTACTACTCTCGCCCAAGCACGCTTAACTTCGGAGTTCTGATGGGATCCGGTGCATTAGTGCTGGTATGATCGCACCCGCCATGTTCCTTTCGCGTTATTCTTTTAAACTACCCCGTCCTGCGAAGCAGTGTGGCTTTTCTAGACCGAAATTCATTTTAAGCGTCAATTCAAGCATTTTCCTCTTATCCTTTTATTTATTTACTTTATATTTTTTTTTGTTATTGATTTGCACCCTGTTTTTTTCCCTCATCCCGCAACTCTAAATTATCATGAAATCAATCCTTCACGCTTGCAGTTAGGGGTGGCAATTCGGGTCCAAATCAGGTTGGCGGGTCGGGTTCGGGTCAACAGACCCGCCAGAAAATCTGTTGACCCGAACCCCGACCCGCCAACCCGTGACGGGTCAGGTATGCTGACCCGAACCCGAAAATTTCAGGTTTACGGGGCGGCGGGTCGACCCGAAATGACCCGAAACTTAATTTTAATTTATTAATTTATCACTGTAATTTCTAATAAAATCAATTTCTCACAAAACTAATTACATAATCAAGTAATAAAAATTTAAATAAATGATTCCAAATCAAATCTAAAATAAATTAAACACCGTAAAAGTGTTTTATCCCAAGCAAAATATAAAATAAATTAAAACAATACAAAAGTGAAAAATAATATAATATATTATTTGTCCAAGTACAATAATTTCAACTTCACACAAATTAAATAAATTCGTTTAGGATTAAGTAATTAATGCCTTTGAAAAAAAGAATAACTTAGTTTAGTTAGATAAAATTATTTTTATGTTTATTAAATTATTTTTAATTCGTAAACGGGTCATATCGGGTCATATCAGGTCACCACGGGTTGACCCGAAATCGACCGGTTTTCTTTTCGGGTTCATCGGGTCCAACCCGATTCTGACCCGAATTCCCGAAACCTCAACCCAAACCCATTAATTTCGTGTTAGGTTCGTGTCGTGTCGAAAATTGCCACCCCTAGTTGCGGTGATGCATTTGCGCCGACAAATTTGAGCGACGATCCGGGCTTTGATCGAGCCGTACCGTTCCTGATTTGTCTCGCGCCTTCAGATCCTCCTTCACGCTTCGACAAGAAGCAAAATATTAAGCAATCGTTCCGACGGAGCTAAATTACTACAGGATAAAGAACGAATAGGAAATTTGGATTTCGAAACAAAAAAGAGAGGGGTGCAACACGAGGACTTCCCAGGGGGTCACCCATCCTAGTACTACTCTCGCCCAAGCACGCTTAACTTCGGAGTTCTGATGGGATCCGGTGCATTAGTGCTGGTATGATCGCACCCGCCATGTTCCTTTCGCGTTATTCTTTTAAACTACCCCGTCCTGCGAAGCAGTGTGGCTTTTCTAGACCGAAATTCATTTTAAGCGTCAATTCAAGCATTTTCCTCTTATCCTTTTATTTATTTACTTTATATTTTTTTTTGTTATTGATTTGCACCCTGTTTTTTTCCCTCATCCCGCAACTCTAAATTATCATGAAATCAATCCTTCACGCTTGCAGTTAGGGGTGGCAATTCGGGTCCAAATCAGGTTGGCGGGTCGGGTTCGGGTCAACAGACCCGCCAGAAAATCTGTTGACCCGAACCCCGACCCGCCAACCCGTGACGGGTCAGGTATGCTGACCCGAACCCGAAAATTTCAGGTTTACGGGGCGGCGGGTCGACCCGAAATGACCCGAAACTTAATTTTAATTTATTAATTTATCACTGTAATTTCTAATAAAATCAATTTCTCACAAAACTAATTACATAATCAAGTAATAAAAATTTAAATAAATGATTCCAAATCAAATCTAAAATAAATTAAACACCGTAAAAGTGTTTTATCCCAAGCAAAATATAAAATAAATTAAAACAATACAAAAGTGAAAAATAATATAATATATTATTTGTCCAAGTACAATAATTTCAACTTCACACAAATTAAATAAATTCGTTTAGGATTAAGTAATTAATGCCTTTGAAAAAAAGAATAACTTAGTTTAGTTAGATAAAATTATTTTTATGTTTATTAAATTATTTTTAATTCGTAAACGGGTCATATCGGGTCATATCAGGTCACCACGGGTTGACCCGAAATCGACCGGTTTTCTTTTCGGGTTCATCGGGTCCAACCCGATTCTGACCCGAATTCCCGAAACCTCAACCCAAACCCATTAATTTCGTGTTAGGTTCGTGTCGTGTCGAAAATTGCCACCCCTAGTTGCGGTGATGCATTTGCGCCGACAAATTTGAGCGACGATCCGGGCTTTGATCGAGCCGTACCGTTCCTGATTTGTCTCGCGCCTTCAGATCCTCCTTCACGCTTCGACAAGAAGCAAAATATTAAGCAATCGTTCCGACGGAGCTAAATTACTACAGGATAAAGAACGAATAGGAAATTTGGATTTCGAAACAAAAAAGAGAGGGGTGCAACACGAGGACTTCCCAGGGGGTCACCCATCCTAGTACTACTCTCGCCCAAGCACGCTTAACTTCGGAGTTCTGATGGGATCCGGTGCATTAGTGCTGGTATGATCGCACCCGCCATGTTCCTTTCGCGTTATTCTTTTAAACTACCCCGTCCTGCGAAGCAGTGTGGCTTTTCTAGACCGAAATTCATTTTAAGCGTCAATTCAAGCATTTTCCTCTTATCCTTTTATTTATTTACTTTATATTTTTTTTTGTTATTGATTTGCACCCTGTTTTTTTCCCTCATCCCGCAACTCTAAATTATCATGAAATCAATCCTTCACGCTTGCAGTTAGGGGTGGCAATTCGGGTCCAAATCAGGTTGGCGGGTCGGGTTCGGGTCAACAGACCCGCCAGAAAATCTGTTGACCCGAACCCCGACCCGCCAACCCGTGACGGGTCAGGTATGCTGACCCGAACCCGAAAATTTCAGGTTTACGGGGCGGCGGGTCGACCCGAAATGACCCGAAACTTAATTTTAATTTATTAATTTATCACTGTAATTTCTAATAAAATCAATTTCTCACAAAACTAATTACATAATCAAGTAATAAAAATTTAAATAAATGATTCCAAATCAAATCTAAAATAAATTAAACACCGTAAAAGTGTTTTATCCCAAGCAAAATATAAAATAAATTAAAACAATACAAAAGTGAAAAATAATATAATATATTATTTGTCCAAGTACAATAATTTCAACTTCACACAAATTAAATAAATTCGTTTAGGATTAAGTAATTAATGCCTTTGAAAAAAAGAATAACTTAGTTTAGTTAGATAAAATTATTTTTATGTTTATTAAATTATTTTTAATTCGTAAACGGGTCATATCGGGTCATATCAGGTCACCACGGGTTGACCCGAAATCGACCGGTTTTCTTTTCGGGTTCATCGGGTCCAACCCGATTCTGACCCGAATTCCCGAAACCTCAACCCAAACCCATTAATTTCGTGTTAGGTTCGTGTCGTGTCGAAAATTGCCACCCCTAGTTGCGGTGATGCATTTGCGCCGACAAATTTGAGCGACGATCCGGGCTTTGATCGAGCCGTACCGTTCCTGATTTGTCTCGCGCCTTCAGATCCTCCTTCACGCTTCGACAAGAAGCAAAATATTAAGCAATCGTTCCGACGGAGCTAAATTACTACAGGATAAAGAACGAATAGGAAATTTGGATTTCGAAACAAAAAAGAGAGGGGTGCAACACGAGGACTTCCCAGGGGGTCACCCATCCTAGTACTACTCTCGCCCAAGCACGCTTAACTTCGGAGTTCTGATGGGATCCGGTGCATTAGTGCTGGTATGATCGCACCCGCCATGTTCCTTTCGCGTTATTCTTTTAAACTACCCCGTCCTGCGAAGCAGTGTGGCTTTTCTAGACCGAAATTCATTTTAAGCGTCAATTCAAGCATTTTCCTCTTATCCTTTTATTTATTTACTTTATATTTTTTTTTGTTATTGATTTGCACCCTGTTTTTTTCCCTCATCCCGCAACTCTAAATTATCATGAAATCAATCCTTCACGCTTGCAGTTAGGGGTGGCAATTCGGGTCCAAATCAGGTTGGCGGGTCGGGTTCGGGTCAACAGACCCGCCAGAAAATCTGTTGACCCGAACCCCGACCCGCCAACCCGTGACGGGTCAGGTATGCTGACCCGAACCCGAAAATTTCAGGTTTACGGGGCGGCGGGTCGACCCGAAATGACCCGAAACTTAATTTTAATTTATTAATTTATCACTGTAATTTCTAATAAAATCAATTTCTCACAAAACTAATTACATAATCAAGTAATAAAAATTTAAATAAATGATTCCAAATCAAATCTAAAATAAATTAAACACCGTAAAAGTGTTTTATCCCAAGCAAAATATAAAATAAATTAAAACAATACAAAAGTGAAAAATAATATAATATATTATTTGTCCAAGTACAATAATTTCAACTTCACACAAATTAAATAAATTCGTTTAGGATTAAGTAATTAATGCCTTTGAAAAAAAGAATAACTTAGTTTAGTTAGATAAAATTATTTTTATGTTTATTAAATTATTTTTAATTCGTAAACGGGTCATATCGGGTCATATCAGGTCACCACGGGTTGACCCGAAATCGACCGGTTTTCTTTTCGGGTTCATCGGGTCCAACCCGATTCTGACCCGAATTCCCGAAACCTCAACCCAAACCCATTAATTTCGTGTTAGGTTCGTGTCGTGTCGAAAATTGCCACCCCTAGTTGCGGTGATGCATTTGCGCCGACAAATTTGAGCGACGATCCGGGCTTTGATCGAGCCGTACCGTTCCTGATTTGTCTCGCGCCTTCAGATCCTCCTTCACGCTTCGACAAGAAGCAAAATATTAAGCAATCGTTCCGACGGAGCTAAATTACTACAGGATAAAGAACGAATAGGAAATTTGGATTTCGAAACAAAAAAGAGAGGGGTGCAACACGAGGACTTCCCAGGGGGTCACCCATCCTAGTACTACTCTCGCCCAAGCACGCTTAACTTCGGAGTTCTGATGGGATCCGGTGCATTAGTGCTGGTATGATCGCACCCGCCATGTTCCTTTCGCGTTATTCTTTTAAACTACCCCGTCCTGCGAAGCAGTGTGGCTTTTCTAGACCGAAATTCATTTTAAGCGTCAATTCAAGCATTTTCCTCTTATCCTTTTATTTATTTACTTTATATTTTTTTTTGTTATTGATTTGCACCCTGTTTTTTTCCCTCATCCCGCAACTCTAAATTATCATGAAATCAATCCTTCACGCTTGCAGTTAGGGGTGGCAATTCGGGTCCAAATCAGGTTGGCGGGTCGGGTTCGGGTCAACAGACCCGCCAGAAAATCTGTTGACCCGAACCCCGACCCGCCAACCCGTGACGGGTCAGGTATGCTGACCCGAACCCGAAAATTTCAGGTTTACGGGGCGGCGGGTCGACCCGAAATGACCCGAAACTTAATTTTAATTTATTAATTTATCACTGTAATTTCTAATAAAATCAATTTCTCACAAAACTAATTACATAATCAAGTAATAAAAATTTAAATAAATGATTCCAAATCAAATCTAAAATAAATTAAACACCGTAAAAGTGTTTTATCCCAAGCAAAATATAAAATAAATTAAAACAATACAAAAGTGAAAAATAATATAATATATTATTTGTCCAAGTACAATAATTTCAACTTCACACAAATTAAATAAATTCGTTTAGGATTAAGTAATTAATGCCTTTGAAAAAAAGAATAACTTAGTTTAGTTAGATAAAATTATTTTTATGTTTATTAAATTATTTTTAATTCGTAAACGGGTCATATCGGGTCATATCAGGTCACCACGGGTTGACCCGAAATCGACCGGTTTTCTTTTCGGGTTCATCGGGTCCAACCCGATTCTGACCCGAATTCCCGAAACCTCAACCCAAACCCATTAATTTCGTGTTAGGTTCGTGTCGTGTCGAAAATTGCCACCCCTAGTTGCGGTGATGCATTTGCGCCGACAAATTTGAGCGACGATCCGGGCTTTGATCGAGCCGTACCGTTCCTGATTTGTCTCGCGCCTTCAGATCCTCCTTCACGCTTCGACAAGAAGCAAAATATTAAGCAATCGTTCCGACGGAGCTAAATTACTACAGGATAAAGAACGAATAGGAAATTTGGATTTCGAAACAAAAAAGAGAGGGGTGCAACACGAGGACTTCCCAGGGGGTCACCCATCCTAGTACTACTCTCGCCCAAGCACGCTTAACTTCGGAGTTCTGATGGGATCCGGTGCATTAGTGCTGGTATGATCGCACCCGCCATGTTCCTTTCGCGTTATTCTTTTAAACTACCCCGTCCTGCGAAGCAGTGTGGCTTTTCTAGACCGAAATTCATTTTAAGCGTCAATTCAAGCATTTTCCTCTTATCCTTTTATTTATTTACTTTATATTTTTTTTTGTTATTGATTTGCACCCTGTTTTTTTCCCTCATCCCGCAACTCTAAATTATCATGAAATCAATCCTTCACGCTTGCAGTTAGGGGTGGCAATTCGGGTCCAAATCAGGTTGGCGGGTCGGGTTCGGGTCAACAGACCCGCCAGAAAATCTGTTGACCCGAACCCCGACCCGCCAACCCGTGACGGGTCAGGTATGCTGACCCGAACCCGAAAATTTCAGGTTTACGGGGCGGCGGGTCGACCCGAAATGACCCGAAACTTAATTTTAATTTATTAATTTATCACTGTAATTTCTAATAAAATCAATTTCTCACAAAACTAATTACATAATCAAGTAATAAAAATTTAAATAAATGATTCCAAATCAAATCTAAAATAAATTAAACACCGTAAAAGTGTTTTATCCCAAGCAAAATATAAAATAAATTAAAACAATACAAAAGTGAAAAATAATATAATATATTATTTGTCCAAGTACAATAATTTCAACTTCACACAAATTAAATAAATTCGTTTAGGATTAAGTAATTAATGCCTTTGAAAAAAAGAATAACTTAGTTTAGTTAGATAAAATTATTTTTATGTTTATTAAATTATTTTTAATTCGTAAACGGGTCATATCGGGTCATATCAGGTCACCACGGGTTGACCCGAAATCGACCGGTTTTCTTTTCGGGTTCATCGGGTCCAACCCGATTCTGACCCGAATTCCCGAAACCTCAACCCAAACCCATTAATTTCGTGTTAGGTTCGTGTCGTGTCGAAAATTGCCACCCCTAGTTGCGGTGATGCATTTGCGCCGACAAATTTGAGCGACGATCCGGGCTTTGATCGAGCCGTACCGTTCCTGATTTGTCTCGCGCCTTCAGATCCTCCTTCACGCTTCGACAAGAAGCAAAATATTAAGCAATCGTTCCGACGGAGCTAAATTACTACAGGATAAAGAACGAATAGGAAATTTGGATTTCGAAACAAAAAAGAGAGGGGTGCAACACGAGGACTTCCCAGGGGGTCACCCATCCTAGTACTACTCTCGCCCAAGCACGCTTAACTTCGGAGTTCTGATGGGATCCGGTGCATTAGTGCTGGTATGATCGCACCCGCCATGTTCCTTTCGCGTTATTCTTTTAAACTACCCCGTCCTGCGAAGCAGTGTGGCTTTTCTAGACCGAAATTCATTTTAAGCGTCAATTCAAGCATTTTCCTCTTATCCTTTTATTTATTTACTTTATATTTTTTTTTGTTATTGATTTGCACCCTGTTTTTTTCCCTCATCCCGCAACTCTAAATTATCATGAAATCAATCCTTCACGCTTGCAGTTAGGGGTGGCAATTCGGGTCCAAATCAGGTTGGCGGGTCGGGTTCGGGTCAACAGACCCGCCAGAAAATCTGTTGACCCGAACCCCGACCCGCCAACCCGTGACGGGTCAGGTATGCTGACCCGAACCCGAAAATTTCAGGTTTACGGGGCGGCGGGTCGACCCGAAATGACCCGAAACTTAATTTTAATTTATTAATTTATCACTGTAATTTCTAATAAAATCAATTTCTCACAAAACTAATTACATAATCAAGTAATAAAAATTTAAATAAATGATTCCAAATCAAATCTAAAATAAATTAAACACCGTAAAAGTGTTTTATCCCAAGCAAAATATAAAATAAATTAAAACAATACAAAAGTGAAAAATAATATAATATATTATTTGTCCAAGTACAATAATTTCAACTTCACACAAATTAAATAAATTCGTTTAGGATTAAGTAATTAATGCCTTTGAAAAAAAGAATAACTTAGTTTAGTTAGATAAAATTATTTTTATGTTTATTAAATTATTTTTAATTCGTAAACGGGTCATATCGGGTCATATCAGGTCACCACGGGTTGACCCGAAATCGACCGGTTTTCTTTTCGGGTTCATCGGGTCCAACCCGATTCTGACCCGAATTCCCGAAACCTCAACCCAAACCCATTAATTTCGTGTTAGGTTCGTGTCGTGTCGAAAATTGCCACCCCTAGTTGCGGTGATGCATTTGCGCCGACAAATTTGAGCGACGATCCGGGCTTTGATCGAGCCGTACCGTTCCTGATTTGTCTCGCGCCTTCAGATCCTCCTTCACGCTTCGACAAGAAGCAAAATATTAAGCAATCGTTCCGACGGAGCTAAATTACTACAGGATAAAGAACGAATAGGAAATTTGGATTTCGAAACAAAAAAGAGAGGGGTGCAACACGAGGACTTCCCAGGGGGTCACCCATCCTAGTACTACTCTCGCCCAAGCACGCTTAACTTCGGAGTTCTGATGGGATCCGGTGCATTAGTGCTGGTATGATCGCACCCGCCATGTTCCTTTCGCGTTATTCTTTTAAACTACCCCGTCCTGCGAAGCAGTGTGGCTTTTCTAGACCGAAATTCATTTTAAGCGTCAATTCAAGCATTTTCCTCTTATCCTTTTATTTATTTACTTTATATTTTTTTTTGTTATTGATTTGCACCCTGTTTTTTTCCCTCATCCCGCAACTCTAAATTATCATGAAATCAATCCTTCACGCTTGCAGTTAGGGGTGGCAATTCGGGTCCAAATCAGGTTGGCGGGTCGGGTTCGGGTCAACAGACCCGCCAGAAAATCTGTTGACCCGAACCCCGACCCGCCAACCCGTGACGGGTCAGGTATGCTGACCCGAACCCGAAAATTTCAGGTTTACGGGGCGGCGGGTCGACCCGAAATGACCCGAAACTTAATTTTAATTTATTAATTTATCACTGTAATTTCTAATAAAATCAATTTCTCACAAAACTAATTACATAATCAAGTAATAAAAATTTAAATAAATGATTCCAAATCAAATCTAAAATAAATTAAACACCGTAAAAGTGTTTTATCCCAAGCAAAATATAAAATAAATTAAAACAATACAAAAGTGAAAAATAATATAATATATTATTTGTCCAAGTACAATAATTTCAACTTCACACAAATTAAATAAATTCGTTTAGGATTAAGTAATTAATGCCTTTGAAAAAAAGAATAACTTAGTTTAGTTAGATAAAATTATTTTTATGTTTATTAAATTATTTTTAATTCGTAAACGGGTCATATCGGGTCATATCAGGTCACCACGGGTTGACCCGAAATCGACCGGTTTTCTTTTCGGGTTCATCGGGTCCAACCCGATTCTGACCCGAATTCCCGAAACCTCAACCCAAACCCATTAATTTCGTGTTAGGTTCGTGTCGTGTCGAAAATTGCCACCCCTAGTTGCGGTGATGCATTTGCGCCGACAAATTTGAGCGACGATCCGGGCTTTGATCGAGCCGTACCGTTCCTGATTTGTCTCGCGCCTTCAGATCCTCCTTCACGCTTCGACAAGAAGCAAAATATTAAGCAATCGTTCCGACGGAGCTAAATTACTACAGGATAAAGAACGAATAGGAAATTTGGATTTCGAAACAAAAAAGAGAGGGGTGCAACACGAGGACTTCCCAGGGGGTCACCCATCCTAGTACTACTCTCGCCCAAGCACGCTTAACTTCGGAGTTCTGATGGGATCCGGTGCATTAGTGCTGGTATGATCGCACCCGCCATGTTCCTTTCGCGTTATTCTTTTAAACTACCCCGTCCTGCGAAGCAGTGTGGCTTTTCTAGACCGAAATTCATTTTAAGCGTCAATTCAAGCATTTTCCTCTTATCCTTTTATTTATTTACTTTATATTTTTTTTTGTTATTGATTTGCACCCTGTTTTTTTCCCTCATCCCGCAACTCTAAATTATCATGAAATCAATCCTTCACGCTTGCAGTTAGGGGTGGCAATTCGGGTCCAAATCAGGTTGGCGGGTCGGGTTCGGGTCAACAGACCCGCCAGAAAATCTGTTGACCCGAACCCCGACCCGCCAACCCGTGACGGGTCAGGTATGCTGACCCGAACCCGAAAATTTCAGGTTTACGGGGCGGCGGGTCGACCCGAAATGACCCGAAACTTAATTTTAATTTATTAATTTATCACTGTAATTTCTAATAAAATCAATTTCTCACAAAACTAATTACATAATCAAGTAATAAAAATTTAAATAAATGATTCCAAATCAAATCTAAAATAAATTAAACACCGTAAAAGTGTTTTATCCCAAGCAAAATATAAAATAAATTAAAACAATACAAAAGTGAAAAATAATATAATATATTATTTGTCCAAGTACAATAATTTCAACTTCACACAAATTAAATAAATTCGTTTAGGATTAAGTAATTAATGCCTTTGAAAAAAAGAATAACTTAGTTTAGTTAGATAAAATTATTTTTATGTTTATTAAATTATTTTTAATTCGTAAACGGGTCATATCGGGTCATATCAGGTCACCACGGGTTGACCCGAAATCGACCGGTTTTCTTTTCGGGTTCATCGGGTCCAACCCGATTCTGACCCGAATTCCCGAAACCTCAACCCAAACCCATTAATTTCGTGTTAGGTTCGTGTCGTGTCGAAAATTGCCACCCCTAGTTGCGGTGATGCATTTGCGCCGACAAATTTGAGCGACGATCCGGGCTTTGATCGAGCCGTACCGTTCCTGATTTGTCTCGCGCCTTCAGATCCTCCTTCACGCTTCGACAAGAAGCAAAATATTAAGCAATCGTTCCGACGGAGCTAAATTACTACAGGATAAAGAACGAATAGGAAATTTGGATTTCGAAACAAAAAAGAGAGGGGTGCAACACGAGGACTTCCCAGGGGGTCACCCATCCTAGTACTACTCTCGCCCAAGCACGCTTAACTTCGGAGTTCTGATGGGATCCGGTGCATTAGTGCTGGTATGATCGCACCCGCCATGTTCCTTTCGCGTTATTCTTTTAAACTACCCCGTCCTGCGAAGCAGTGTGGCTTTTCTAGACCGAAATTCATTTTAAGCGTCAATTCAAGCATTTTCCTCTTATCCTTTTATTTATTTACTTTATATTTTTTTTTGTTATTGATTTGCACCCTGTTTTTTTCCCTCATCCCGCAACTCTAAATTATCATGAAATCAATCCTTCACGCTTGCAGTTAGGGGTGGCAATTCGGGTCCAAATCAGGTTGGCGGGTCGGGTTCGGGTCAACAGACCCGCCAGAAAATCTGTTGACCCGAACCCCGACCCGCCAACCCGTGACGGGTCAGGTATGCTGACCCGAACCCGAAAATTTCAGGTTTACGGGGCGGCGGGTCGACCCGAAATGACCCGAAACTTAATTTTAATTTATTAATTTATCACTGTAATTTCTAATAAAATCAATTTCTCACAAAACTAATTACATAATCAAGTAATAAAAATTTAAATAAATGATTCCAAATCAAATCTAAAATAAATTAAACACCGTAAAAGTGTTTTATCCCAAGCAAAATATAAAATAAATTAAAACAATACAAAAGTGAAAAATAATATAATATATTATTTGTCCAAGTACAATAATTTCAACTTCACACAAATTAAATAAATTCGTTTAGGATTAAGTAATTAATGCCTTTGAAAAAAAGAATAACTTAGTTTAGTTAGATAAAATTATTTTTATGTTTATTAAATTATTTTTAATTCGTAAACGGGTCATATCGGGTCATATCAGGTCACCACGGGTTGACCCGAAATCGACCGGTTTTCTTTTCGGGTTCATCGGGTCCAACCCGATTCTGACCCGAATTCCCGAAACCTCAACCCAAACCCATTAATTTCGTGTTAGGTTCGTGTCGTGTCGAAAATTGCCACCCCTAGTTGCGGTGATGCATTTGCGCCGACAAATTTGAGCGACGATCCGGGCTTTGATCGAGCCGTACCGTTCCTGATTTGTCTCGCGCCTTCAGATCCTCCTTCACGCTTCGACAAGAAGCAAAATATTAAGCAATCGTTCCGACGGAGCTAAATTACTACAGGATAAAGAACGAATAGGAAATTTGGATTTCGAAACAAAAAAGAGAGGGGTGCAACACGAGGACTTCCCAGGGGGTCACCCATCCTAGTACTACTCTCGCCCAAGCACGCTTAACTTCGGAGTTCTGATGGGATCCGGTGCATTAGTGCTGGTATGATCGCACCCGCCATGTTCCTTTCGCGTTATTCTTTTAAACTACCCCGTCCTGCGAAGCAGTGTGGCTTTTCTAGACCGAAATTCATTTTAAGCGTCAATTCAAGCATTTTCCTCTTATCCTTTTATTTATTTACTTTATATTTTTTTTTGTTATTGATTTGCACCCTGTTTTTTTCCCTCATCCCGCAACTCTAAATTATCATGAAATCAATCCTTCACGCTTGCAGTTAGGGGTGGCAATTCGGGTCCAAATCAGGTTGGCGGGTCGGGTTCGGGTCAACAGACCCGCCAGAAAATCTGTTGACCCGAACCCCGACCCGCCAACCCGTGACGGGTCAGGTATGCTGACCCGAACCCGAAAATTTCAGGTTTACGGGGCGGCGGGTCGACCCGAAATGACCCGAAACTTAATTTTAATTTATTAATTTATCACTGTAATTTCTAATAAAATCAATTTCTCACAAAACTAATTACATAATCAAGTAATAAAAATTTAAATAAATGATTCCAAATCAAATCTAAAATAAATTAAACACCGTAAAAGTGTTTTATCCCAAGCAAAATATAAAATAAATTAAAACAATACAAAAGTGAAAAATAATATAATATATTATTTGTCCAAGTACAATAATTTCAACTTCACACAAATTAAATAAATTCGTTTAGGATTAAGTAATTAATGCCTTTGAAAAAAAGAATAACTTAGTTTAGTTAGATAAAATTATTTTTATGTTTATTAAATTATTTTTAATTCGTAAACGGGTCATATCGGGTCATATCAGGTCACCACGGGTTGACCCGAAATCGACCGGTTTTCTTTTCGGGTTCATCGGGTCCAACCCGATTCTGACCCGAATTCCCGAAACCTCAACCCAAACCCATTAATTTCGTGTTAGGTTCGTGTCGTGTCGAAAATTGCCACCCCTAGTTGCGGTGATGCATTTGCGCCGACAAATTTGAGCGACGATCCGGGCTTTGATCGAGCCGTACCGTTCCTGATTTGTCTCGCGCCTTCAGATCCTCCTTCACGCTTCGACAAGAAGCAAAATATTAAGCAATCGTTCCGACGGAGCTAAATTACTACAGGATAAAGAACGAATAGGAAATTTGGATTTCGAAACAAAAAAGAGAGGGGTGCAACACGAGGACTTCCCAGGGGGTCACCCATCCTAGTACTACTCTCGCCCAAGCACGCTTAACTTCGGAGTTCTGATGGGATCCGGTGCATTAGTGCTGGTATGATCGCACCCGCCATGTTCCTTTCGCGTTATTCTTTTAAACTACCCCGTCCTGCGAAGCAGTGTGGCTTTTCTAGACCGAAATTCATTTTAAGCGTCAATTCAAGCATTTTCCTCTTATCCTTTTATTTATTTACTTTATATTTTTTTTTGTTATTGATTTGCACCCTGTTTTTTTCCCTCATCCCGCAACTCTAAATTATCATGAAATCAATCCTTCACGCTTGCAGTTAGGGGTGGCAATTCGGGTCCAAATCAGGTTGGCGGGTCGGGTTCGGGTCAACAGACCCGCCAGAAAATCTGTTGACCCGAACCCCGACCCGCCAACCCGTGACGGGTCAGGTATGCTGACCCGAACCCGAAAATTTCAGGTTTACGGGGCGGCGGGTCGACCCGAAATGACCCGAAACTTAATTTTAATTTATTAATTTATCACTGTAATTTCTAATAAAATCAATTTCTCACAAAACTAATTACATAATCAAGTAATAAAAATTTAAATAAATGATTCCAAATCAAATCTAAAATAAATTAAACACCGTAAAAGTGTTTTATCCCAAGCAAAATATAAAATAAATTAAAACAATACAAAAGTGAAAAATAATATAATATATTATTTGTCCAAGTACAATAATTTCAACTTCACACAAATTAAATAAATTCGTTTAGGATTAAGTAATTAATGCCTTTGAAAAAAAGAATAACTTAGTTTAGTTAGATAAAATTATTTTTATGTTTATTAAATTATTTTTAATTCGTAAACGGGTCATATCGGGTCATATCAGGTCACCACGGGTTGACCCGAAATCGACCGGTTTTCTTTTCGGGTTCATCGGGTCCAACCCGATTCTGACCCGAATTCCCGAAACCTCAACCCAAACCCATTAATTTCGTGTTAGGTTCGTGTCGTGTCGAAAATTGCCACCCCTAGTTGCGGTGATGCATTTGCGCCGACAAATTTGAGCGACGATCCGGGCTTTGATCGAGCCGTACCGTTCCTGATTTGTCTCGCGCCTTCAGATCCTCCTTCACGCTTCGACAAGAAGCAAAATATTAAGCAATCGTTCCGACGGAGCTAAATTACTACAGGATAAAGAACGAATAGGAAATTTGGATTTCGAAACAAAAAAGAGAGGGGTGCAACACGAGGACTTCCCAGGGGGTCACCCATCCTAGTACTACTCTCGCCCAAGCACGCTTAACTTCGGAGTTCTGATGGGATCCGGTGCATTAGTGCTGGTATGATCGCACCCGCCATGTTCCTTTCGCGTTATTCTTTTAAACTACCCCGTCCTGCGAAGCAGTGTGGCTTTTCTAGACCGAAATTCATTTTAAGCGTCAATTCAAGCATTTTCCTCTTATCCTTTTATTTATTTACTTTATATTTTTTTTTGTTATTGATTTGCACCCTGTTTTTTTCCCTCATCCCGCAACTCTAAATTATCATGAAATCAATCCTTCACGCTTGCAGTTAGGGGTGGCAATTCGGGTCCAAATCAGGTTGGCGGGTCGGGTTCGGGTCAACAGACCCGCCAGAAAATCTGTTGACCCGAACCCCGACCCGCCAACCCGTGACGGGTCAGGTATGCTGACCCGAACCCGAAAATTTCAGGTTTACGGGGCGGCGGGTCGACCCGAAATGACCCGAAACTTAATTTTAATTTATTAATTTATCACTGTAATTTCTAATAAAATCAATTTCTCACAAAACTAATTACATAATCAAGTAATAAAAATTTAAATAAATGATTCCAAATCAAATCTAAAATAAATTAAACACCGTAAAAGTGTTTTATCCCAAGCAAAATATAAAATAAATTAAAACAATACAAAAGTGAAAAATAATATAATATATTATTTGTCCAAGTACAATAATTTCAACTTCACACAAATTAAATAAATTCGTTTAGGATTAAGTAATTAATGCCTTTGAAAAAAAGAATAACTTAGTTTAGTTAGATAAAATTATTTTTATGTTTATTAAATTATTTTTAATTCGTAAACGGGTCATATCGGGTCATATCAGGTCACCACGGGTTGACCCGAAATCGACCGGTTTTCTTTTCGGGTTCATCGGGTCCAACCCGATTCTGACCCGAATTCCCGAAACCTCAACCCAAACCCATTAATTTCGTGTTAGGTTCGTGTCGTGTCGAAAATTGCCACCCCTAGTTGCGGTGATGCATTTGCGCCGACAAATTTGAGCGACGATCCGGGCTTTGATCGAGCCGTACCGTTCCTGATTTGTCTCGCGCCTTCAGATCCTCCTTCACGCTTCGACAAGAAGCAAAATATTAAGCAATCGTTCCGACGGAGCTAAATTACTACAGGATAAAGAACGAATAGGAAATTTGGATTTCGAAACAAAAAAGAGAGGGGTGCAACACGAGGACTTCCCAGGGGGTCACCCATCCTAGTACTACTCTCGCCCAAGCACGCTTAACTTCGGAGTTCTGATGGGATCCGGTGCATTAGTGCTGGTATGATCGCACCCGCCATGTTCCTTTCGCGTTATTCTTTTAAACTACCCCGTCCTGCGAAGCAGTGTGGCTTTTCTAGACCGAAATTCATTTTAAGCGTCAATTCAAGCATTTTCCTCTTATCCTTTTATTTATTTACTTTATATTTTTTTTTGTTATTGATTTGCACCCTGTTTTTTTCCCTCATCCCGCAACTCTAAATTATCATGAAATCAATCCTTCACGCTTGCAGTTAGGGGTGGCAATTCGGGTCCAAATCAGGTTGGCGGGTCGGGTTCGGGTCAACAGACCCATATAATATATTATTTGTCCAAGTACAATAATTTCAACTTCACACAAATTAAATAAATTCGTTTAGGATTAAGTAATTAATGCCTTTGAAAAAAAGAATAACTTAGTTTAGTTAGATAAAATTATTTTTATGTTTATTAAATTATTTTTAATTCGTAAACGGGTCATATCGGGTCATATCAGGTCACCACGGGTTGACCCGAAATCGACCGGTTTTCTTTTCGGGTTCATCGGGTCCAACCCGATTCTGACCCGAATTCCCGAAACCTCAACCCAAACCCATTAATTTCGTGTTAGGTTCGTGTCGTGTCGAAAATTGCCACCCCTAGTTGCGGTGATACATTTGCGCCGACAAATTTGAGCGACGATCCGGGCTTTGATCGAGCCGTACCGTTCCTGATTTGTCTCGCGCCTTCAGATCCTCCTTCACGCTTCGACAAGAAGCAAAATATTAAGCAATCGTTCCGACGGAGCTAAATTACTACAGGATAAAGAACGAATAGGAAATTTGGATTTCGAAACAAAAAAGAGAGGGGTGCAACACGAGGACTTCCCAGGGGGTCACCCATCCTAGTACTACTCTCGCCCAAGCACGCTTAACTTCGGAGTTCTGATGGGATCCGGTGCATTAGTGCTGGTATGATCGCACCCGCCATGTTCCTTTCGCGTTATTCTTTTAAACTACCCCGTCCTGCGAAGCAGTGTGGCTTTTCTAGACCGAAATTCATTTTAAGCGTCAATTCAAGCATTTTCCTCTTATCCTTTTATTTATTTACTTTATATTTTTTTTTGTTATTGATTTGCACCCTGTTTTTTTCCCTCATCCCGCAACTCTAAATTATCATGAAATCAATCCTTCACGCTTGCAGTTAGGGGTGGCAATTCGGGTCCAAATCAGGTTGGCGGGTCGGGTTCGGGTCAACAGACCCGCCAGAAAATCTGTTGACCCGAACCCCGACCCGCCAACCCGTGACGGGTCAGGTATGCTGACCCGAACCCGAAAATTTCAGGTTTACGGGGCGGCGGGTCGACCCGAAATGACCCGAAACTTAATTTTAATTTATTAATTTATCACTGTAATTTCTAATAAAATCAATTTCTCACAAAACTAATTACATAATCAAGTAATAAAAATTTAAATAAATGATTCCAAATCAAATCTAAAATAAATTAAACACCGTAAAAGTGTTTTATCCCAAGCAAAATATAAAATAAATTAAAACAATACAAAAGTGAAAAATAATATAATATATTATTTGTCCAAGTATAATAATTTCAACTTCACACAAATTAAATAAATTCGTTTAGGATTAAGTAATTAATGCCTTTGAAAAAAAGAATAACTTAGTTTAGTTAGATAAAATTATTTTTATGTTTATTAAATTATTTTTAATTCGTAAACGGGTCATATCGGGTCATATCAGGTCACCACGGGTTGACCCGAAATCGACCGGTTTTCTTTTCGGGTTCATCGGGTCCAACCCGATTCTGACCCGAATTCCCGAAACCTCAACCCAAACCCATTAATTTCGTGTTAGGTTCGTGTCGTGTCGAAAATTGCCACCCCTAGTTGCGGTGATACATTTGCGCCGACAAATTTGAGCGACGATCCGGGCTTTGATCGAGCCGTACCGTTCCTGATTTGTCTCGCGCCTTCAGATCCTCCTTCACGCTTCGACAAGAAGCAAAATATTAAGCAATCGTTCCGACGGAGCTAAATTACTACAGGATAAAGAACGAATAGGAAATTTGGATTTCGAAACAAAAAAGAGAGGGGTGCAACACGAGGACTTCCCAGGGGGTCACCCATCCTAGTACTACTCTCGCCCAAGCACGCTTAACTTCGGAGTTCTGATGGGATCCGGTGCATTAGTGCTGGTATGATCGCACCCGCCATGTTCCTTTCGCGTTATTCTTTTAAACTACCCCGTCCTGCGAAGCAGTGTGGCTTTTCTAGACCGAAATTCATTTTAAGCGTCAATTCAAGCATTTTCCTCTTATCCTTTTATTTATTTACTTTATATTTTTTTTTGTTATTGATTTGCACCCTGTTTTTTTCCCTCATCCCGCAACTCTAAATTATCATGAAATCAATCCTTCACGCTTGCAGTTAGGGGTGGCAATTCGGGTCCAAATCAGGTTGGCGGGTCGGGTTCGGGTCAACAGACCCGCCAGAAAATCTGTTGACCCGAACCCCGACCCGCCAACCCGTGACGGGTCAGGTATGCTGACCCGAACCCGAAAATTTCAGGTTTACGGGGCGGCGGGTCGACCCGAAATGACCCGAAACTTAATTTTAATTTATTAATTTATCACTGTAATTTCTAATAAAATCAATTTCTCACAAAACTAATTACATAATCAAGTAATAAAAATTTAAATAAATGATTCCAAATCAAATCTAAAATAAATTAAACACCGTAAAAGTGTTTTATCCCAAGCAAAATATAAAATAAATTAAAACAATACAAAAGTGAAAAATAATATAATATATTATTTGTCCAAGTATAATAATTTCAACTTCACACAAATTAAATAAATTCGTTTAGGATTAAGTAATTAATGCCTTTGAAAAAAAGAATAACTTAGTTTAGTTAGATAAAATTATTTTTATGTTTATTAAATTATTTTTAATTCGTAAACGGGTCATATCGGGTCATATCAGGTCACCACGGGTTGACCCGAAATCGACCGGTTTTCTTTTCGGGTTCATCGGGTCCAACCCGATTCTGACCCGAATTCCCGAAACCTCAACCCAAACCCATTAATTTCGTGTTAGGTTCGTGTCGTGTCGAAAATTGCCACCCCTAGTTGCGGTGATACATTTGCGCCGACAAATTTGAGCGACGATCCGGGCTTTGATCGAGCCGTACCGTTCCTGATTTGTCTCGCGCCTTCAGATCCTCCTTCACGCTTCGACAAGAAGCAAAATATTAAGCAATCGTTCCGACGGAGCTAAATTACTACAGGATAAAGAACGAATAGGAAATTTGGATTTCGAAACAAAAAAGAGAGGGGTGCAACACGAGGACTTCCCAGGGGGTCACCCATCCTAGTACTACTCTCGCCCAAGCACGCTTAACTTCGGAGTTCTGATGGGATCCGGTGCATTAGTGCTGGTATGATCGCACCCGCCATGTTCCTTTCGCGTTATTCTTTTAAACTACCCCGTCCTGCGAAGCAGTGTGGCTTTTCTAGACCGAAATTCATTTTAAGCGTCAATTCAAGCATTTTCCTCTTATCCTTTTATTTATTTACTTTATATATTTTTTTGTTATTGATTTGCACCCTGTTTTTTTCCCTCATCCCGCAACTCTAAATTATCATGAAATCAATCCTTCACGCTTGCAGTTAGGGGTGGCAATTCGGGTCCAAATCAGGTTGGCGGGTCGGGTTCGGGTCAACAGACCCGCCAGAAAATCTGTTGACCCGAACCCCGACCCGCCAACCCGTGACGGGTCAGGTATGCTGACCCGAACCCGAAAATTTCAGGTTTACGGGGCGGCGGGTCGACCCGAAATGACCCGAAACTTAATTTTAATTTATTAATTTATCACTGTAATTTCTAATAAAATCAATTTCTCACAAAACTAATTACATAATCAAGTAATAAAAATTTAAATAAATGATTCCAAATCAAATCTAAAATAAATTAAACACCGTAAAAGTGTTTTATCCCAAGCAAAATATAAAATAAATTAAAACAATACAAAAGTGAAAAATAATATAATATATTATTTGTCCAAGTATAATAATTTCAACTTCACACAAATTAAATAAATTCGTTTAGGATTAAGTAATTAATGCCTTTGAAAAAAAGAATAACTTAGTTTAGTTAGATAAAATTATTTTTATGTTTATTAAATTATTTTTAATTCGTAAACGGGTCATATCGGGTCATATCAGGTCACCACGGGTTGACCCGAAATCGACCGGTTTTCTTTTCGGGTTCATCGGGTCCAACCCGATTCTGACCCGAATTCCCGAAACCTCAACCCAAACCCATTAATTTCGTGTTAGGTTCGTGTCGTGTCGAAAATTGCCACCCCTAGTTGCGGTGATACATTTGCGCCGACAAATTTGAGCGACGATCCGGGATTTGATCGAGCCGTACCGTTCCTGATTTGTCTCGCGCCTTCAGATCCTCCTTCACGCTTCGACAAGAAGCAAAATATTAAGCAATCGTTCCGACGGAGCTAAATTACTACAGGATAAAGAACGAATAGGAAATTTGGATTTCGAAACAAAAAAGAGAGGGGTGCAACACGAGGACTTCCCAGGGGGTCACCCATCCTAGTACTACTCTCGCCCAAGCACGCTTAACTTCGGAGTTCTGATGGGATCCGGTGCATTAGTGCTGGTATGATCGCACCCGCCATGTTCCTTTCGCGTTATTCTTTTAAACTACCCCGTCCTGCGAAGCAGTGTGGCTTTTCTAGACCGAAATTCATTTTAAGCGTCAATTCAAGCATTTTCCTCTTATCCTTTTATTTATTTACTTTATATTTTTTTTTGTTATTGATTTGCACCCTGTTTTTTTCCCTCATCCCGCAACTCTAAATTATCATGAAATCAATCCTTCACGCTTGCAGTTAGGGGTGGCAATTCGGGTCCAAATCAGGTTGGCGGGTCGGGTTCGGGTCAACAGACCCGCCAGAAAATCTGTTGACCCGAACCCCGACCCGCCAACCCGTGACGGGTCAGGTATGCTGACCCGAACCCGAAAATTTCAGGTTTACGGGGCGGCGGGGTCGACCCGAAATGACCCGAAACTTAATTTTAATTTATTAATTTATCACTGTAATTTCTAATAAAATCAATTTCTCACAAAACTAATTACATAATCAAGTAATAAAAATTTAAATAAATGATTCCAAATCAAATCTAAAATAAATTAAACACCGTAAAAGTGTTTTATCCCAAGCAAAATATAAAATAAATTAAAACAATACAAAAGTGAAAAATAATATAATATATTATTTGTCCAAGTATAATAATTTCAACTTCACACAAATTAAATAAATTCGTTTAGGATTAAGTAATTAATGCCTTTGAAAAAAAGAATAACTTAGTTTAGTTAGATAAAATTATTTTTATGTTTATTAAATTATTTTTAATTCGTAAACGGGTCATATCGGGTCATATCAGGTCACCACGGGTTGACCCGAAATCGACCGGTTTTCTTTTCGGGTTCATCGGGTCCAACCCGATTCTGACCCGAATTCCCGAAACCTCAACCCAAACCCATTAATTTCGTGTTAGGTTCGTGTCGTGTCGAAAATTGCCACCCCTAGTTGCGGTGATACATTTGCGCCGACAAATTTGAGCGACGATCCGGGCTTTGATCGAGCCGTACCGTTCCTGATTTGTCTCGCGCCTTCAGATCCTCCTTCACGCTTCGACAAGAAGCAAAATATTAAGCAATCGTTCCGACGGAGCTAAATTACTACAGGATAAAGAACGAATAGGAAATTTGGATTTCGAAACAAAAAAGAGAGGGGTGCAACACGAGGACTTCCCAGGGGGTCACCCATCCTAGTACTACTCTCGCCCAAGCACGCTTAACTTCGGAGTTCTGATGGGATCCGGTGCATTAGTGCTGGTATGATCGCACCCGCCATGTTCCTTTCGCGTTATTCTTTTAAACTACCCCGTCCTGCGAAGCAGTGTGGCTTTTCTAGACCGAAATTCATTTTAAGCGTCAATTCAAGCATTTTCCTCTTATCCTTTTATTTATTTACTTTATATTTTTTTTTGTTATTGATTTGCACCCTGTTTTTTTCCCTCATCCCGCAACTCTAAATTATCATGAAATCAATCCTTCACGCTTGCAGTTAGGGGTGGCAATTCGGGTCCAAATCAGGTTGGCGGGTCGGGTTCGGGTCAACAGACCCGCCAGAAAATCTGTTGACCCGAACCCCGACCCGCCAACCCGTGACGGGTCAGGTATGCTGACCCGAACCCGAAAATTTCAGGTTTACGGGGCGGCGGGGTCGACCCGAAATGACCCGAAACTTAATTTTAATTTATTAATTTATCACTGTAATTTCTAATAAAATCAATTTCTCACAAAACTAATTACATAATGAAGTAATAAAAATTTAAATAAATGATTCCAAATCAAATCTAAAATAAATTAAACACCGTAAAAGTGTTTTATCCCAAGCAAAATATAAAATAAATTAAAACAATACAAAAGTGAAAAATAATATAATATATTATTTGTCCAAGTATAATAATTTCAACTTCACACAAATTAAATAAATTCGTTTAGGATTAAGTAATTAATGCCTTTGAAAAAAAGAATAACTTAGTTTAGTTAGATAAAATTATTTTTATGTTTATTAAATTATTTTTAATTCGTAAACGGGTCATATCGGGTCATATCAGGTCACCACGGGTTGACCCGAAATCGACCGGTTTTCTTTTCGGGTTCATCGGGTCCAACCCGATTCTGACCCGAATTCCCGAAACCTCAACCCAAACCCATTAATTTCGTGTTAGGTTCGTGTCGTGTCGAAAATTGCCACCCCTAGTTGCGGTGATACATTTGCGCCGACAAATTTGAGCGACGATCCGGGCTTTGATCGAGCCGTACCGTTCCTGATTTGTCTCGCGCCTTCAGATCCTCCTTCACGCTTCGACAAGAAGCAAAATATTAAGCAATCGTTCCGACGGAGCTAAATTACTACAGGATAAAGAACGAATAGGAAATTTGGATTTCGAAACAAAAAAGAGAGGGGTGCAACACGAGGACTTCCCAGGGGGTCACCCATCCTAGTACTACTCTCGCCCAAGCACGCTTAACTTCGGAGTTCTGATGGGATCCGGTGCATTAGTGCTGGTATGATCGCACCCGCCATGTTCCTTTCGCGTTATTCTTTTAAACTACCCCGTCCTGCGAAGCAGTGTGGCTTTTCTAGACCGAAATTCATTTTAAGCGTCAATTCAAGCATTTTCCTCTTATCCTTTTATTTATTTACTTTATATTTTTTTTTGTTATTGATTTGCACCCTGTTTTTTTCCCTCATCCCGCAACTCTAAATTATCATGAAATCAATCCTTCACGCTTGCAGTTAGGGGTGGCAATTCGGGTCCAAATCAGGTTGGCGGGTCGGGTTCGGGTCAACAGACCCGCCAGAAAATCTGTTGACCCGAACCCCGACCCGCCAACCCGTGACGGGTCAGGTATGCTGACCCGAACCCGAAAATTTCAGGTTTACGGGGCGGCGGGGTCGACCCGAAATGACCCGAAACTTAATTTTAATTTATTAATTTATCACTGTAATTTCTAATAAAATCAATTTCTCACAAAACTAATTACATAATCAAGTAATAAAAATTTAAATAAATGATTCCAAATCAAATCTAAAATAAATTAAACACCGTAAAAGTGTTTTATCCCAAGCAAAATATAAAATAAATTAAAACAATACAAAAGTGAAAAATAATATAATATATTATTTGTCCAAGTATAATAATTTCAACTTCACACAAATTAAATAAATTCGTTTAGGATTAAGTAATTAATGCCTTTGAAAAAAAGAATAACTTAGTTTAGTTAGATAAAATTATTTTTATGTTTATTAAATTATTTTTAATTCGTAAACGGGTCATATCGGGTCATATCAGGTCACCACGGGTTGACCCGAAATCGACCGGTTTTCTTTTCGGGTTCATCGGGTCCAACCCGATTCTGACCCGAATTCCCGAAACCTCAACCCAAACCCATTAATTTCGTGTTAGGTTCGTGTCGTGTCGAAAATTGCCACCCCTAGTTGCGGTGATACATTTGCGCCGACAAATTTGAGCGACGATCCGGGCTTTGATCGAGCCGTACCGTTCCTGATTTGTCTCGCGCCTTCAGATCCTCCTTCACGCTTCGACAAGAAGCAAAATATTAAGCAATCGTTCCGACGGAGCTAAATTACTACAGGATAAAGAACGAATAGGAAATTTGGATTTCGAAACAAAAAAGAGAGGGGTGCAACACGAGGACTTCCCAGGGGGTCACCCATCCTAGTACTACTCTCGCCCAAGCACGCTTAACTTCGGAGTTCTGATGGGATCCGGTGCATTAGTGCTGGTATGATCGCACCCGCCATGTTCCTTTCGCGTTATTCTTTTAAACTACCCCGTCCTGCGAAGCAGTGTGGCTTTTCTAGACCGAAATTCATTTTAAGCGTCAATTCAAGCATTTTCCTCTTATCCTTTTATTTATTTACTTTATATTTTTTTTTGTTATTGATTTGCACCCTGTTTTTTTCCCTCATCCCGCAACTCTAAATTATCATGAAATCAATCCTTCACGCTTGCAGTTAGGGGTGGCAATTCGGGTCCAAATCAGGTTGGCGGGTCGGGTTCGGGTCAACAGACCCGCCAGAAAATCTGTTGACCCGAACCCCGACCCGCCAACCCGTGACGGGTCAGGTATGCTGACCCGAACCCGAAAATTTCAGGTTTACGGGGCGGCGGGTCGACCCGAAATGACCCGAAACTTAATTTTAATTTATTAATTTATCACTGTAATTTCTAATAAAATCAATTTCTCACAAAACTAATTACATAATCAAGTAATAAAAATATAAATAAATGATTCCAAATCAAATCTAAAATAAATTAAACACCGTAAAAGTGTTTTATCCCAAGCAAAATATAAAATAAATTAAAACAATACAAAAGTGAAAAATAATATAATATATTATTTGTCCAAGTATAATAATTTCAACTTCACACAAATTAAATAAATTCGTTTAGGATTAAGTAATTAATGCCTTTGAAAAAAAGAATAACTTAGTTTAGTTAGATAAAATTATTTTTATGTTTATTAAATTATTTTTAATTCGTAAACGGGTCATATCGGGTCATATCAGGTCACCACGGGTTGACCCGAAATCGACCGGTTTTCTTTTCGGGTTCATCGGGTCCAACCCGATTCTGACCCGAATTCCCGAAACCTCAACCCAAACCCATTAATTTCGTGTTAGGTTCGTGTCGTGTCGAAAATTGCCACCCCTAGTTGCGGTGATACATTTGCGCCGACAAATTTGAGCGACGATCCGGGCTTTGATCGAGCCGTACCGTTCCTGATTTGTCTCGCGCCTTCAGATCCTCCTTCACGCTTCGACAAGAAGCAAAATATTAAGCAATCGTTCCGACGGAGCTAAATTACTACAGGATAAAGAACGAATAGGAAATTTGGATTTCGAAACAAAAAAGAGAGGGGTGCAACACGAGGACTTCCCAGGGGGTCACCCATCCTAGTACTACTCTCGCCCAAGCACGCTTAACTTCGGAGTTCTGATGGGATCCGGTGCATTAGTGCTGGTATGATCGCACCCGCCATGTTCCTTTCGCGTTATTCTTTTAAACTACCCCGTCCTGCGAAGCAGTGTGGCTTTTCTAGACCGAAATTCATTTTAAGCGTCAATTCAAGCATTTTCCTCTTATCCTTTTATTTATTTACTTTATATATTTTTTTGTTATTGATTTGCACCCTGTTTTTTTCCCTCATCCCGCAACTCTAAATTATCATGAAATCAATCCTTCACGCTTGCAGTTAGGGGTGGCAATTCGGGTCCAAATCAGGTTGGCGGGTCGGGTTCGGGTCAACAGACCCGCCAGAAAATCTGTTGACCCGAACCCCGACCCGCCAACCCGTGACGGGTCAGGTATGCTGACCCGAACCCGAAAATTTCAGGTTTACGGGGCGGCGGGTCGACCCGAAATGACCCGAAACTTAATTTTAATTTATTAATTTATCACTGTAATTTCTAATAAAATCAATTTCTCACAAAACTAATTACATAATCAAGTAATAAAAATTTAAATAAATGATTCCAAATCAAATCTAAAATAAATTAAACACCGTAAAAGTGTTTTATCCCAAGCAAAATATAAAATAAATTAAAACAATACAAAAGTGAAAAATAATATAATATATTATTTGTCCAAGTATAATAATTTCAACTTCACACAAATTAAATAAATTCGTTTAGGATTAAGTAATTAATGCCTTTGAAAAAAAGAATAACTTAGTTTAGTTAGATAAAATTATTTTTATGTTTATTAAATTATTTTTAATTCGTAAACGGGTCATATCGGGTCATATCAGGTCACCACGGGTTGACCCGAAATCGACCGGTTTTCTTTTCGGGTTCATCGGGTCCAACCCGATTCTGACCCGAATTCCCGAAACCTCAACCCAAACCCATTAATTTCGTGTTAGGTTCGTGTCGTGTCGAAAATTGCCACCCCTAGTTGCGGTGATACATTTGCGCCGACAAATTTGAGCGACGATCCGGGCTTTGATCGAGCCGTACCGTTCCTGATTTGTCTCGCGCCTTCAGATCCTCCTTCACGCTTCGACAAGAAGCAAAATATTAAGCAATCGTTCCGACGGAGCTAAATTACTACAGGATAAAGAACGAATAGGAAATTTGGATTTCGAAACAAAAAAGAGAGGGGTGCAACACGAGGACTTCCCAGGGGGTCACCCATCCTAGTACTACTCTCGCCCAAGCACGCTTAACTTCGGAGTTCTGATGGGATCCGGTGCATTAGTGCTGGTATGATCGCACCCGCCATGTTCCTTTCGCGTTATTCTTTTAAACTACCCCGTCCTGCGAAGCAGTGTGGCTTTTCTAGACCGAAATTCATTTTAAGCGTCAATTCAAGCATTTTCCTCTTATCCTTTTATTTATTTACTTTATATTTTTTTTTGTTATTGATTTGCACCCTGTTTTTTTCCCTCATCCCGCAACTCTAAATTATCATGAAATCAATCCTTCACGCTTGCAGTTAGGGGTGGCAATTCGGGTCCAAATCAGGTTGGCGGGTCGGGTTCGGGTCAACAGACCCGCCAGAAAATCTGTTGACCCGAACCCCGACCCGCCAACCCGTGACGGGTCAGGTATGCTGACCCGAACCCGAAAATTTCAGGTTTACGGGGCGGCGGGTCGACCCGAAATGACCCGAAACTTAATTTTAATTTATTAATTTATCACTGTAATTTCTAATAAAATCAATTTCTCACAAAACTAATTACATAATCAAGTAATAAAAATTTAAATAAATGATTCCAAATCAAATCTAAAATAAATTAAACACCGTAAAAGTGTTTTATCCCAAGCAAAATATAAAATAAATTAAAACAATACAAAAGTGAAAAATAATATAATATATTATTTGTCCAAGTATAATAATTTCAACTTCACACAAATTAAATAAATTCGTTTAGGATTAAGTAATTAATGCCTTTGAAAAAAAGAATAACTTAGTTTAGTTAGATAAAATTATTTTTATGTTTATTAAATTATTTTTAATTCGTAAACGGGTCATATCGGGTCATATCAGGTCACCACGGGTTGACCCGAAATCGACCGGTTTTCTTTTCGGGTTCATCGGGTCCAACCCGATTCTGACCCGAATTCCCGAAACCTCAACCCAAACCCATTAATTTCGTGTTAGGTTCGTGTCGTGTCGAAAATTGCCACCCCTAGTTGCGGTGATACATTTGCGCCGACAAATTTGAGCGACGATCCGGGCTTTGATCGAGCCGTACCGTTCCTGATTTGTCTCGCGCCTTCAGATCCTCCTTCACGCTTCGACAAGAAGCAAAATATTAAGCAATCGTTCCGACGGAGCTAAATTACTACAGGATAAAGAACGAATAGGAAATTTGGATTTCGAAACAAAAAAGAGAGGGGTGCAACACGAGGACTTCCCAGGGGGTCACCCATCCTAGTACTACTCTCGCCCAAGCACGCTTAACTTCGGAGTTCTGATGGGATCCGGTGCATTAGTGCTGGTATGATCGCACCCGCCATGTTCCTTTCGCGTTATTCTTTTAAACTACCCCGTCCTGCGAAGCAGTGTGGCTTTTCTAGACCGAAATTCATTTTAAGCGTCAATTCAAGCATTTTCCTCTTATCCTTTTATTTATTTACTTTATATATTTTTTTGTTATTGATTTGCACCCTGTTTTTTTCCCTCATCCCGCAACTCTAAATTATCATGAAATCAATCCTTCACGCTTGCAGTTAGGGGTGGCAATTCGGGTCCAAATCAGGTTGGCGGGTCGGGTTCGGGTCAACAGACCCGCCAGAAAATCTGTTGACCCGAACCCCGACCCGCCAACCCGTGACGGGTCAGGTATGCTGACCCGAACCCGAAAATTTCAGGTTTACGGGGCGGCGGGTCGACCCGAAATGACCCGAAACTTAATTTTAATTTATTAATTTATCACTGTAATTTCTAATAAAATCAATTTCTCACAAAACTAATTACATAATCAAGTAATAAAAATTTAAATAAATGATTCCAAATCAAATCTAAAATAAATTAAACACCGTAAAAGTGTTTTATCCCAAGCAAAATATAAAATAAATTAAAACAATACAAAAGTGAAAAATAATATAATATATTATTTGTCCAAGTATAATAATTTCAACTTCACACAAATTAAATAAATTCGTTTAGGATTAAGTAATTAATGCCTTTGAAAAAAAGAATAACTTAGTTTAGTTAGATAAAATTATTTTTATGTTTATTAAATTATTTTTAATTCGTAAACGGGTCATATCGGGTCATATCAGGTCACCACGGGTTGACCCGAAATCGACCGGTTTTCTTTTCGGGTTCATCGGGTCCAACCCGATTCTGACCCGAATTCCCGAAACCTCAACCCAAACCCATTAATTTCGTGTTAGGTTCGTGTCGTGTCGAAAATTGCCACCCCTAGTTGCGGTGATACATTTGCGCCGACAAATTTGAGCGACGATCCGGGCTTTGATCGAGCCGTACCGTTCCTGATTTGTCTCGCGCCTTCAGATCCTCCTTCACGCTTCGACAAGAAGCAAAATATTAAGCAATCGTTCCGACGGAGCTAAATTACTACAGGATAAAGAACGAATAGGAAATTTGGATTTCGAAACAAAAAAGAGAGGGGTGCAACACGAGGACTTCCCAGGGGGTCACCCATCCTAGTACTACTCTCGCCCAAGCACGCTTAACTTCGGAGTTCTGATGGGATCCGGTGCATTAGTGCTGGTATGATCGCACCCGCCATGTTCCTTTCGCGTTATTCTTTTAAACTACCCCGTCCTGCGAAGCAGTGTGGCTTTTCTAGACCGAAATTCATTTTAAGCGTCAATTCAAGCATTTTCCTCTTATCCTTTTATTTATTTACTTTATATTTTTTTTTGTTATTGATTTGCACCCTGTTTTTTTCCCTCATCCCGCAACTCTAAATTATCATGAAATCAATCCTTCACGCTTGCAGTTAGGGGTGGCAATTCGGGTCCAAATCAGGTTGGCGGGTCGGGTTCGGGTCAACAGACCCGCCAGAAAATCTGTTGACCCGAACCCCGACCCGCCAACCCGTGACGGGTCAGGTATGCTGACCCGAACCCGAAAATTTCAGGTTTACGGGGCGGCGGGTCGACCCGAAATGACCCGAAACTTAATTTTAATTTATTAATTTATCACTGTAATTTCTAATAAAATCAATTTCTCACAAAACTAATTACATAATCAAGTAATAAAAATTTAAATAAATGATTCCAAATCAAATCTAAAATAAATTAAACACCGTAAAAGTGTTTTATCCCAAGCAAAATATAAAATAAATTAAAACAATACAAAAGTGAAAAATAATATAATATATTATTTGTCCAAGTATAATAATTTCAACTTCACACAAATTAAATAAATTCGTTTAGGATTAAGTAATTAATGCCTTTGAAAAAAAGAATAACTTAGTTTAGTTAGATAAAATTATTTTTATGTTTATTAAATTATTTTTAATTCGTAAACGGGTCATATCGGGTCATATCAGGTCACCACGGGTTGACCCGAAATCGACCGGTTTTCTTTTCGGGTTCATCGGGTCCAACCCGATTCTGACCCGAATTCCCGAAACCTCAACCCAAACCCATTAATTTCGTGTTAGGTTCGTGTCGTGTCGAAAATTGCCACCCCTAGTTGCGGTGATACATTTGCGCCGACAAATTTGAGCGACGATCCGGGCTTTGATCGAGCCGTACCGTTCCTGATTTGTCTCGCGCCTTCAGATCCTCCTTCACGCTTCGACAAGAAGCAAAATATTAAGCAATCGTTCCGACGGAGCTAAATTACTACAGGATAAAGAACGAATAGGAAATTTGGATTTCGAAACAAAAAAGAGAGGGGTGCAACACGAGGACTTCCCAGGGGGTCACCCATCCTAGTACTACTCTCGCCCAAGCACGCTTAACTTCGGAGTTCTGATGGGATCCGGTGCATTAGTGCTGGTATGATCGCACCCGCCATGTTCCTTTCGCGTTATTCTTTTAAACTACCCCGTCCTGCGAAGCAGTGTGGCTTTTCTAGACCGAAATTCATTTTAAGCGTCAATTCAAGCATTTTCCTCTTATCCTTTTATTTATTTACTTTATATATTTTTTTGTTATTGATTTGCACCCTGTTTTTTTCCCTCATCCCGCAACTCTAAATTATCATGAAATCAATCCTTCACGCTTGCAGTTAGGGGTGGCAATTCGGGTCCAAATCAGGTTGGCGGGTCGGGTTCGGGTCAACAGACCCGCCAGAAAATCTGTTGACCCGAACCCCGACCCGCCAACCCGTGACGGGTCAGGTATGCTGACCCGAACCCGAAAATTTCAGGTTTACGGGGCGGCGGGTCGACCCGAAATGACCCGAAACTTAATTTTAATTTATTAATTTATCACTGTAATTTCTAATAAAATCAATTTCTCACAAAACTAATTACATAATCAAGTAATAAAAATTTAAATAAATGATTCCAAATCAAATCTAAAATAAATTAAACACCGTAAAAGTGTTTTATCCCAAGCAAAATATAAAATAAATTAAAACAATACAAAAGTGAAAAATAATATAATATATTATTTGTCCAAGTATAATAATTTCAACTTCACACAAATTAAATAAATTCGTTTAGGATTAAGTAATTAATGCCTTTGAAAAAAAGAATAACTTAGTTTAGTTAGATAAAATTATTTTTATGTTTATTAAATTATTTTTAATTCGTAAACGGGTCATATCGGGTCATATCAGGTCACCACGGGTTGACCCGAAATCGACCGGTTTTCTTTTCGGGTTCATCGGGTCCAACCCGATTCTGACCCGAATTCCCGAAACCTCAACCCAAACCCATTAATTTCGTGTTAGGTTCGTGTCGTGTCGAAAATTGCCACCCCTAGTTGCGGTGATACATTTGCGCCGACAAATTTGAGCGACGATCCGGGCTTTGATCGAGCCGTACCGTTCCTGATTTGTCTCGCGCCTTCAGATCCTCCTTCACGCTTCGACAAGAAGCAAAATATTAAGCAATCGTTCCGACGGAGCTAAATTACTACAGGATAAAGAACGAATAGGAAATTTGGATTTCGAAACAAAAAAGAGAGGGGTGCAACACGAGGACTTCCCAGGGGGTCACCCATCCTAGTACTACTCTCGCCCAAGCACGCTTAACTTCGGAGTTCTGATGGGATCCGGTGCATTAGTGCTGGTATGATCGCACCCGCCATGTTCCTTTCGCGTTATTCTTTTAAACTACCCCGTCCTGCGAAGCAGTGTGGCTTTTCTAGACCGAAATTCATTTTAAGCGTCAATTCAAGCATTTTCCTCTTATCCTTTTATTTATTTACTTTATATATTTTTTTGTTATTGATTTGCACCCTGTTTTTTTCCCTCATCCCGCAACTCTAAATTATCATGAAATCAATCCTTCACGCTTGCAGTTAGGGGTGGCAATTCGGGTCCAAATCAGGTTGGCGGGTCGGGTTCGGGTCAACAGACCCGCCAGAAAATCTGTTGACCCGAACCCCGACCCGCCAACCCGTGACGGGTCAGGTATGCTGACCCGAACCCGAAAATTTCAGGTTTACGGGGCGGCGGGTCGACCCGAAATGACCCGAAACTTAATTTTAATTTATTAATTTATCACTGTAATTTCTAATAAAATCAATTTCTCACAAAACTAATTACATAATCAAGTAATAAAAATTTAAATAAATGATTCCAAATCAAATCTAAAATAAATTAAACACCGTAAAAGTGTTTTATCCCAAGCAAAATATAAAATAAATTAAAACAATACAAAAGTGAAAAATAATATAATATATTATTTGTCCAAGTATAATAATTTCAACTTCACACAAATTAAATAAATTCGTTTAGGATTAAGTAATTAATGCCTTTGAAAAAAAGAATAACTTAGTTTAGTTAGATAAAATTATTTTTATGTTTATTAAATTATTTTTAATTCGTAAACGGGTCATATCGGGTCATATCAGGTCACCACGGGTTGACCCGAAATCGACCGGTTTTCTTTTCGGGTTCATCGGGTCCAACCCGATTCTGACCCGAATTCCCGAAACCTCAACCCAAACCCATTAATTTCGTGTTAGGTTCGTGTCGTGTCGAAAATTGCCACCCCTAGTTGCGGTGATACATTTGCGCCGACAAATTTGAGCGACGATCCGGGCTTTGATCGAGCCGTACCGTTCCTGATTTGTCTCGCGCCTTCAGATCCTCCTTCACGCTTCGACAAGAAGCAAAATATTAAGCAATCGTTCCGACGGAGCTAAATTACTACAGGATAAAGAACGAATAGGAAATTTGGATTTCGAAACAAAAAAGAGAGGGGTGCAACACGAGGACTTCCCAGGGGGTCACCCATCCTAGTACTACTCTCGCCCAAGCACGCTTAACTTCGGAGTTCTGATGGGATCCGGTGCATTAGTGCTGGTATGATCGCACCCGCCATGTTCCTTTCGCGTTATTCTTTTAAACTACCCCGTCCTGCGAAGCAGTGTGGCTTTTCTAGACCGAAATTCATTTTAAGCGTCAATTCAAGCATTTTCCTCTTATCCTTTTATTTATTTACTTTATATATTTTTTTGTTATTGATTTGCACCCTGTTTTTTTCCCTCATCCCGCAACTCTAAATTATCATGAAATCAATCCTTCACGCTTGCAGTTAGGGGTGGCAATTCGGGTCCAAATCAGGTTGGCGGGTCGGGTTCGGGTCAACAGACCCGCCAGAAAATCTGTTGACCCGAACCCCGACCCGCCAACCCGTGACGGGTCAGGTATGCTGACCCGAACCCGAAAATTTCAGGTTTACGGGGCGGCGGGTCGACCCGAAATGACCCGAAACTTAATTTTAATTTATTAATTTATCACTGTAATTTCTAATAAAATCAATTTCTCACAAAACTAATTACATAATCAAGTAATAAAAATTTAAATAAATGATTCCAAATCAAATCTAAAATAAATTAAACACCGTAAAAGTGTTTTATCCCAAGCAAAATATAAAATAAATTAAAACAATACAAAAGTGAAAAATAATATAATATATTATTTGTCCAAGTATAATAATTTCAACTTCACACAAATTAAATAAATTCGTTTAGGATTAAGTAATTAATGCCTTTGAAAAAAAGAATAACTTAGTTTAGTTAGATAAAATTATTTTTATGTTTATTAAATTATTTTTAATTCGTAAACGGGTCATATCGGGTCATATCAGGTCACCACGGGTTGACCCGAAATCGACCGGTTTTCTTTTCGGGTTCATCGGGTCCAACCCGATTCTGACCCGAATTCCCGAAACCTCAACCCAAACCCATTAATTTCGTGTTAGGTTCGTGTCGTGTCGAAAATTGCCACCCCTAGTTGCGGTGATACATTTGCGCCGACAAATTTGAGCGACGATCCGGGCTTTGATCGAGCCGTACCGTTCCTGATTTGTCTCGCGCCTTCAGATCCTCCTTCACGCTTCGACAAGAAGCAAAATATTAAGCAATCGTTCCGACGGAGCTAAATTACTACAGGATAAAGAACGAATAGGAAATTTGGATTTCGAAACAAAAAAGAGAGGGGTGCAACACGAGGACTTCCCAGGGGGTCACCCATCCTAGTACTACTCTCGCCCAAGCACGCTTAACTTCGGAGTTCTGATGGGATCCGGTGCATTAGTGCTGGTATGATCGCACCCGCCATGTTCCTTTCGCGTTATTCTTTTAAACTACCCCGTCCTGCGAAGCAGTGTGGCTTTTCTAGACCGAAATTCATTTTAAGCGTCAATTCAAGCATTTTCCTCTTATCCTTTTATTTATTTACTTTATATTTTTTTTTGTTATTGATTTGCACCCTGTTTTTTTCCCTCATCCCGCAACTCTAAATTATCATGAAATCAATCCTTCACGCTTGCAGTTAGGGGTGGCAATTCGGGTCCAAATCAGGTTGGCGGGTCGGGTTCGGGTCAACAGACCCGCCAGAAAATCTGTTGACCCGAACCCCGACCCGCCAACCCGTGACGGGTCAGGTATGCTGACCCGAACCCGAAAATTTCAGGTTTACGGGGCGGCGGGTCGACCCGAAATGACCCGAAACTTAATTTTAATTTATTAATTTATCACTGTAATTTCTAATAAAATCAATTTCTCACAAAACTAATTACATAATCAAGTAATAAAAATTTAAATAAATGATTCCAAATCAAATCTAAAATAAATTAAACACCGTAAAAGTGTTTTATCCCAAGCAAAATATAAAATAAATTAAAACAATACAAAAGTGAAAAATAATATAATATATTATTTGTCCAAGTATAATAATTTCAACTTCACACAAATTAAATAAATTCGTTTAGGATTAAGTAATTAATGCCTTTGAAAAAAAGAATAACTTAGTTTAGTTAGATAAAATTATTTTTATGTTTATTAAATTATTTTTAATTCGTAAACGGGTCATATCGGGTCATATCAGGTCACCACGGGTTGACCCGAAATCGACCGGTTTTCTTTTCGGGTTCATCGGGTCCAACCCGATTCTGACCCGAATTCCCGAAACCTCAACCCAAACCCATTAATTTCGTGTTAGGTTCGTGTCGTGTCGAAAATTGCCACCCCTAGTTGCGGTGATACATTTGCGCCGACAAATTTGAGCGACGATCCGGGCTTTGATCGAGCCGTACCGTTCCTGATTTGTCTCGCGCCTTCAGATCCTCCTTCACGCTTCGACAAGAAGCAAAATATTAAGCAATCGTTCCGACGGAGCTAAATTACTACAGGATAAAGAACGAATAGGAAATTTGGATTTCGAAACAAAAAAGAGAGGGGTGCAACACGAGGACTTCCCAGGGGGTCACCCATCCTAGTACTACTCTCGCCCAAGCACGCTTAACTTCGGAGTTCTGATGGGATCCGGTGCATTAGTGCTGGTATGATCGCACCCGCCATGTTCCTTTCGCGTTATTCTTTTAAACTACCCCGTCCTGCGAAGCAGTGTGGCTTTTCTAGACCGAAATTCATTTTAAGCGTCAATTCAAGCATTTTCCTCTTATCCTTTTATTTATTTACTTTATATTTTTTTTTGTTATTGATTTGCACCCTGTTTTTTTCCCTCATCCCGCAACTCTAAATTATCATGAAATCAATCCTTCACGCTTGCAGTTAGGGGTGGCAATTCGGGTCCAAATCAGGTTGGCGGGTCGGGTTCGGGTCAACAGACCCGCCAGAAAATCTGTTGACCCGAACCCCGACCCGCCAACCCGTGACGGGTCAGGTATGCTGACCCGAACCCGAAAATTTCAGGTTTACGGGGCGGCGGGTCGACCCGAAATGACCCGAAACTTAATTTTAATTTATTAATTTATCACTGTAATTTCTAATAAAATCAATTTCTCACAAAACTAATTACATAATCAAGTAATAAAAATTTAAATAAATGATTCCAAATCAAATCTAAAATAAATTAAACACCGTAAAAGTGTTTTATCCCAAGCAAAATATAAAATAAATTAAAACAATACAAAAGTGAAAAATAATATAATATATTATTTGTCCAAGTATAATAATTTCAACTTCACACAAATTAAATAAATTCGTTTAGGATTAAGTAATTAATGCCTTTGAAAAAAAGAATAACTTAGTTTAGTTAGATAAAATTATTTTTATGTTTATTAAATTATTTTTAATTCGTAAACGGGTCATATCGGGTCATATCAGGTCACCACGGGTTGACCCGAAATCGACCGGTTTTCTTTTCGGGTTCATCGGGTCCAACCCGATTCTGACCCGAATTCCCGAAACCTCAACCCAAACCCATTAATTTCGTGTTAGGTTCGTGTCGTGTCGAAAATTGCCACCCCTAGTTGCGGTGATACATTTGCGCCGACAAATTTGAGCGACGATCCGGGCTTTGATCGAGCCGTACCGTTCCTGATTTGTCTCGCGCCTTCAGATCCTCCTTCACGCTTCGACAAGAAGCAAAATATTAAGCAATCGTTCCGACGGAGCTAAATTACTACAGGATAAAGAACGAATAGGAAATTTGGATTTCGAAACAAAAAAGAGAGGGGTGCAACACGAGGACTTCCCAGGGGGTCACCCATCCTAGTACTACTCTCGCCCAAGCACGCTTAACTTCGGAGTTCTGATGGGATCCGGTGCATTAGTGCTGGTATGATCGCACCCGCCATGTTCCTTTCGCGTTATTCTTTTAAACTACCCCGTCCTGCGAAGCAGTGTGGCTTTTCTAGACCGAAATTCATTTTAAGCGTCAATTCAAGCATTTTCCTCTTATCCTTTTATTTATTTACTTTATATTTTTTTTTGTTATTGATTTGCACCCTGTTTTTTTCCCTCATCCCGCAACTCTAAATTATCATGAAATCAATCCTTCACGCTTGCAGTTAGGGGTGGCAATTCGGGTCCAAATCAGGTTGGCGGGTCGGGTTCGGGTCAACAGACCCGCCAGAAAATCTGTTGACCCGAACCCCGACCCGCCAACCCGTGACGGGTCAGGTATGCTGACCCGAACCCGAAAATTTCAGGTTTACGGGGCGGCGGGTCGACCCGAAATGACCCGAAACTTAATTTTAATTTATTAATTTATCACTGTAATTTCTAATAAAATCAATTTCTCACAAAACTAATTACATAATCAAGTAATAAAAATTTAAATAAATGATTCCAAATCAAATCTAAAATAAATTAAACACCGTAAAAGTGTTTTATCCCAAGCAAAATATAAAATAAATTAAAACAATACAAAAGTGAAAAATAATATAATATATTATTTGTCCAAGTATAATAATTTCAACTTCACACAAATTAAATAAATTCGTTTAGGATTAAGTAATTAATGCCTTTGAAAAAAAGAATAACTTAGTTTAGTTAGATAAAATTATTTTTATGTTTATTAAATTATTTTTAATTCGTAAACGGGTCATATCGGGTCATATCAGGTCACCACGGGTTGACCCGAAATCGACCGGTTTTCTTTTCGGGTTCATCGGGTCCAACCCGATTCTGACCCGAATTCCCGAAACCTCAACCCAAACCCATTGATTTCGTGTTAGGTTCGTGTCGTGTCGAAAATTGCCACCCCTAGTTGCGGTGATACATTTGCGCCGACAAATTTGAGCGACGATCCGGGCTTTGATCGAGCCGTACCGTTCCTGATTTGTCTCGCGCCTTCAGATCCTCCTTCACGCTTCGACAAGAAGCAAAATATTAAGCAATCGTTCCGACGGAGCTAAATTACTACAGGATAAAGAACGAATAGGAAATTTGGATTTCGAAACAAAAAAGAGAGGGGTGCAACACGAGGACTTCCCAGGGGGTCACCCATCCTAGTACTACTCTCGCCCAAGCACGCTTAACTTCGGAGTTCTGATGGGATCCGGTGCATTAGTGCTGGTATGATCGCACCCGCCATGTTCCTTTCGCGTTATTCTTTTAAACTACCCCGTCCTGCGAAGCAGTGTGGCTTTTCTAGACCGAAATTCATTTTAAGCGTCAATTCAAGCATTTTCCTCTTATCCTTTTATTTATTTACTTTATATATTTTTTTGTTATTGATTTGCACCCTGTTTTTTTCCCTCATCCCGCAACTCTAAATTATCATGAAATCAATCCTTCACGCTTGCAGTTAGGGGTGGCAATTCGGGTCCAAATCAGGTTGGCGGGTCGGGTTCGGGTCAACAGACCCGCCAGAAAATCTGTTGACCCGAACCCCGACCCGCCAACCCGTGACGGGTCAGGTATGCTGACCCGAACCCGAAAATTTCAGGTTTACGGGGCGGCGGGTCGACCCGAAATGACCCGAAACTTAATTTTAATTTATTAATTTATCACTGTAATTTCTAATAAAATCAATTTCTCACAAAACTAATTACATAATCAAGTAATAAAAATTTAAATAAATGATTCCAAATCAAATCTAAAATAAATTAAACACCGTAAAAGTGTTTTATCCCAAGCAAAATATAAAATAAATTAAAACAATACAAAAGTGAAAAATAATATAATATATTATTTGTCCAAGTATAATAATTTCAACTTCACACAAATTAAATAAATTCGTTTAGGATTAAGTAATTAATGCCTTTGAAAAAAAGAATAACTTAGTTTAGTTAGATAAAATTATTTTTATGTTTATTAAATTATTTTTAATTCGTAAACGGGTCATATCAGGTCACCACGGGTTGACCCGAAATCGACCGGTTTTCTTTTCGGGTTCATCGGGTCCAACCCGATTCTGACCCGAATTCCCGAAACCTCAACCCAAACCCATTGATTTCGTGTTAGGTTCGTGTCGTGTCGAAAATTGCCACCCCTAGTTGCGGTGATACATTTGCGCCGACAAATTTGAGCGACGATCCGGGCTTTGATCGAGCCGTACCGTTCCTGATTTGTCTCGCGCCTTCAGATCCTCCTTCACGCTTCGACAAGAAGCAAAATATTAAGCAATCGTTCCGACGGAGCTAAATTACTACAGGATAAAGAACGAATAGGAAATTTGGATTTCGAAACAAAAAAGAGAGGGGTGCAACACGAGGACTTCCCAGGGGGTCACCCATCCTAGTACTACTCTCGCCCAAGCACGCTTAACTTCGGAGTTCTGATGGGATCCGGTGCATTAGTGCTGGTATGATCGCACCCGCCATGTTCCTTTCGCGTTATTCTTTTAAACTACCCCGTCCTGCGAAGCAGTGTGGCTTTTCTAGACCGAAATTCATTTTAAGCGTCAATTCAAGCATTTTCCTCTTATCCTTTTATTTATTTACTTTATATTTTTTTTTGTTATTGATTTGCACCCTGTTTTTTTCCCTCATCCCGCAACTCTAAATTATCATGAAATCAATCCTTCACGCTTGCAGTTAGGGGTGGCAATTCGGGTCCAAATCAGGTTGGCGGGTCGGGTTCGGGTCAACAGACCCGCCAGAAAATCTGTTGACCCGAACCCCGACCCGCCAACCCGTGACGGGTCAGGTATGCTGACCCGAACCCGAAAATTTCAGGTTTACGGGGCGGCGGGTCGACCCGAAATGACCCGAAACTTAATTTTAATTTATTAATTTATCACTGTAATTTCTAATAAAATCAATTTCTCACAAAACTAATTACATAATCAAGTAATAAAAATTTAAATAAATGATTCCAAATCAAATCTAAAATAAATTAAACACCGTAAAAGTGTTTTATCCCAAGCAAAATATAAAATAAATTAAAACAATACAAAAGTGAAAAATAATATAATATATTATTTGTCCAAGTATAATAATTTCAACTTCACACAAATTAAATAAATTCGTTTAGGATTAAGTAATTAATGCCTTTGAAAAAAAGAATAACTTAGTTTAGTTAGATAAAATTATTTTTATGTTTATTAAATTATTTTTAATTCGTAAACGGGTCATATCGGGTCATATCAGGTCACCACGGGTTGACCCGAAATCGACCGGTTTTCTTTTCGGGTTCATCGGGTCCAACCCGATTCTGACCCGAATTCCCGAAACCTCAACCCAAACTCATTAATTTCGTGTTAGGTTCGTGTCGTGTCGAAAATTGCCACCCCTAGTTGCGGTGATACATTTGCGCCGACAAATTTGAGCGACGATCCGGGCTTTGATCGAGCCGTACCGTTCCTGATTTGTCTCGCGCCTTCAGATCCTCCTTCACGCTTCGACAAGAAGCAAAATATTAAGCAATCGTTCCGACGGAGCTAAATTACTACAGGATAAAGAACGAATAGGAAATTTGGATTTCGAAACAAAAAAGAGAGGGGTGCAACACGAGGACTTCCCAGGGGGTCACCCATCCTAGTACTACTCTCGCCCAAGCACGCTTAACTTCGGAGTTCTGATGGGATCCGGTGCATTAGTGCTGGTATGATCGCACCCGCCATGTTCCTTTCGCGTTATTCTTTTAAACTACCCCGTCCTGCGAAGCAGTGTGGCTTTTCTAGACCGAAATTCATTTTAAGCGTCAATTCAAGCATTTTCCTCTTATCCTTTTATTTATTTACTTTATATTTTTTTTTGTTATTGATTTGCACCCTGTTTTTTTCCCTCATCCCGCAACTCTAAATTATCATGAAATCAATCCTTCACGCTTGCAGTTAGGGGTGGCAATTCGGGTCCAAATCAGGTTGGCGGGTCGGGTTCGGGTCAACAGACCCGCCAGAAAATCTGTTGACCCGAACCCCGACCCGCCAACCCGTGACGGGTCAGGTATGCTGACCCGAACCCGAAAATTTCAGGTTTACGGGGCGGCGGGTCGACCCGAAATGACCCGAAACTTAATTTTAATTTATTAATTTATCACTGTAATTTCTAATAAAATCAATTTCTCACAAAACTAATTACATAATCAAGTAATAAAAATTTAAATAAATGATTCCAAATCAAATCTAAAATAAATTAAACACCGTAAAAGTGTTTTATCCCAAGCAAAATATAAAATAAATTAAAACAATACAAAAGTGAAAAATAATATAATATATTATTTGTCCAAGTATAATAATTTCAACTTCACACAAATTAAATAAATTCGTTTAGGATTAAGTAATTAATGCCTTTGAAAAAAAGAATAACTTAGTTTAGTTAGATAAAATTATTTTTATGTTTATTAAATTATTTTTAATTCGTAAACGGGTCATATCGGGTCATATCAGGTCACCACGGGTTGACCCGAAATCGACCGGTTTTCTTTTCGGGTTCATCGGGTCCAACCCGATTCTGACCCGAATTCCCGAAACCTCAACCCAAACCCATTAATTTCGTGTTAGGTTCGTGTCGTGTCGAAAATTGCCACCCCTAGTTGCGGTGAAACATTTGCGCCGACAAATTTGAGCGACGATCCGGGCTTTGATCGAGCCGTACCGTTCCTGATTTGTCTCGCGCCTTCAGATCCTCCTTCACGCTTCGACAAGAAGCAAAATATTAAGCAATCGTTCCGACGGAGCTAAATTACTACAGGATAAAGAACGAATAGGAAATTTGGATTTCGAAACAAAAAAGAGAGGGGTGCAACACGAGGACTTCCCAGGGGGTCACCCATCCTAGTACTACTCTCGCCCAAGCACGCTTAACTTCGGAGTTCTGATGGGATCCGGTGCATTAGTGCTGGTATGATCGCACCCGCCATGTTCCTTTCGCGTTATTCTTTTAAACTACCCCGTCCTGCGAAGCAGTGTGGCTTTTCTAGACCGAAATTCATTTTAAGCGTCAATTCAAGCATTTTCCTCTTATCCTTTTATTTATTTACTTTATATTTTTTTTTGTTATTGATTTGCACCCTGTTTTTTTCCCTCATCCCGCAACTCTAAATTATCATGAAATCAATCCTTCACGCTTGCAGTTAGGGGTGGCAATTCGGGTCCAAATCAGGTTGGCGGGTCGGGTTCGGGTCAACAGACCCGCCAGAAAATCTGTTGACCCGAACCCCGACCCGCCAACCCGTGACGGGTCAGGTATGCTGACCCGAACCCGAAAATTTCAGGTTTACGGGGCGGCGGGTCGACCCGAAATGACCCGAAACTTAATTTTAATTTATTAATTTATCACTGTAATTTCTAATAAAATCAATTTCTCACAAAACTAATTACATAATCAAGTAATAAAAATTTAAATAAATGATTCCAAATCAAATCTAAAATAAATTAAACACCGTAAAAGTGTTTTATCCCAAGCAAAATATAAAATAAATTAAAACAATACAAAAGTGAAAAATAATATAATATATTATTTGTCCAAGTATAATAATTTCAACTTCACACAAATTAAATAAATTCGTTTAGGATTAAGTAATTAATGCCTTTGAAAAAAAGAATAACTTAGTTTAGTTAGATAAAATTATTTTTATGTTTATTAAATTATTTTTAATTCGTAAACGGGTCATATCGGGTCATATCAGGTCACCACGGGTTGACCCGAAATCGACCGGTTTTCTTTTCGGGTTCATCGGGTCCAACCCGATTCTGACCCGAATTCCCGAAACCTCAACCCAAACCCATTAATTTCGTGTTAGGTTCGTGTCGTGTCGAAAATTGCCACCCCTAGTTGCGGTGATACATTTGCGCCGACAAATTTGAGCGACGATCCGGGCTTTGATCGAGCCGTACCGTTCCTGATTTGTCTCGCGCCTTCAGATCCTCCTTCACGCTTCGACAAGAAGCAAAATATTAAGCAATCGTTCCGACGGAGCTAAATTACTACAGGATAAAGAACGAATAGGAAATTTGGATTTCGAAACAAAAAAGAGAGGGGTGCAACACGAGGACTTCCCAGGGGGTCACCCATCCTAGTACTACTCTCGCCCAAGCACGCTTAACTTCGGAGTTCTGATGGGATCCGGTGCATTAGTGCTGGTATGATCGCACCCGCCATGTTCCTTTCGCGTTATTCTTTTAAACTACCCCGTCCTGCGAAGCAGTGTGGCTTTTCTAGACCGAAATTCATTTTAAGCGTCAATTCAAGCATTTTCCTCTTATCCTTTTATTTATTTACTTTATATTTTTTTTTGTTATTGATTTGCACCCTGTTTTTTTCCCTCATCCCGCAACTCTAAATTATCATGAAATCAATCCTTCACGCTTGCAGTTAGGGGTGGCAATTCGGGTCCAAATCAGGTTGGCGGGTCGGGTTCGGGTCAACAGACCCGCCAGAAAATCTGTTGACCCGAACCCCGACCCGCCAACCCGTGACGGGTCAGGTATGCTGACCCGAACCCGAAAATTTCAGGTTTACGGGGCGGCGGGTCGACCCGAAATGACCCGAAACTTAATTTTAATTTATTAATTTATCACTGTAATTTCTAATAAAATCAATTTCTCACAAAACTAATTACATAATCAAGTAATAAAAATTTAAATAAATGATTCCAAATCAAATCTAAAATAAATTAAACACCGTAAAAGTGTTTTATCCCAAGCAAAATATAAAATAAATTAAAACAATACAAAAGTGAAAAATAATATAATATATTATTTGTCCAAGTATAATAATTTCAACTTCACACAAATTAAATAAATTCGTTTAGGATTAAGTAATTAATGCCTTTGAAAAAAAGAATAACTTAGTTTAGTTAGATAAAATTATTTTTATGTTTATTAAATTATTTTTAATTCGTAAACGGGTCATATCGGGTCATATCAGGTCACCACGGGTTGACCCGAAATCGACCGGTTTTCTTTTCGGGTTCATCGGGTCCAACCCGATTCTGACCCGAATTCCCGAAACCTCAACCCAAACCCATTAATTTCGTGTTAGGTTCGTGTCGTGTCGAAAATTGCCACCCCTAGTTGCGGTGATACATTTGCGCCGACAAATTTGAGCGACGATCCGGGCTTTGATCGAGCCGTACCGTTCCTGATTTGTCTCGCGCCTTCAGATCCTCCTTCACGCTTCGACAAGAAGCAAAATATTAAGCAATCGTTCCGACGGAGCTAAATTACTACAGGATAAAGAACGAATAGGAAATTTGGATTTCGAAACAAAAAAGAGAGGGGTGCAACACGAGGACTTCCCAGGGGGTCACCCATCGTAGTACTACTCTCGCCCAAGCACGCTTAACTTCGGAGTTCTGATGGGATCCGGTGCATTAGTGCTGGTATGATCGCACCCGCCATGTTCCTTTCGCGTTATTCTTTTAAACTACCCCGTCCTGCGAAGCAGTGTGGCTTTTCTAGACCGAAATTCATTTTAAGCGTCAATTCAAGCATTTTCCTCTTATCCTTTTATTTATTTACTTTATATTTTTTTTTGTTATTGATTTGCACCCTGTTTTTTTCCCTCATCCCGCAACTCTAAATTATCATGAAATCAATCCTTCACGCTTGCAGTTAGGGGTGGCAATTCGGGTCCAAATCAGGTTGGCGGGTCGGGTTCGGGTCAACAGACCCGCCAGAAAATCTGTTGACCCGAACCCCGACCCGCCAACCCGTGACGGGTCAGGTATGCTGACCCGAACCCGAAAATTTCAGGTTTACGGGGCGGCGGGTCGACCCGAAATGACCCGAAACTTAATTTTAATTTATTAATTTATCACTGTAATTTCTAATAAAATCAATTTCTCACAAAACTAATTACATAATCAAGTAATAAAAATTTAAATAAATGATTCCAAATCAAATCTAAAATAAATTAAACACCGTAAAAGTGTTTTATCCCAAGCAAAATATAAAATAAATTAAAACAATACAAAAGTGAAAAATAATATAATATATTATTTGTCCAAGTATAATAATTTCAACTTCACACAAATTAAATAAATTCGTTTAGGATTAAGTAATTAATGCCTTTGAAAAAAAGAATAACTTAGTTTAGTTAGATAAAATTATTTTTATGTTTATTAAATTATTTTTAATTCGTAAACGGGTCATATCGGGTCATATCAGGTCACCACGGGTTGACCCGAAATCGACCGGTTTTCTTTTCGGGTTCATCGGGTCCAACCCGATTCTGACCCGAATTCCCGAAACCTCAACCCAAACCCATTAATTTCGTGTTAGGTTCGTGTCGTGTCGAAAATTGCCACCCCTAGTTGCGGTGATACATTTGCGCCGACAAATTTGAGCGACGATCCGGGCTTTGATCGAGCCGTACCGTTCCTGATTTGTCTCGCGCCTTCAGATCCTCCTTCACGCTTCGACAAGAAGCAAAATATTAAGCAATCGTTCCGACGGAGCTAAATTACTACAGGATAAAGAACGAATAGGAAATTTGGATTTCGAAACAAAAAAGAGAGGGGTGCAACACGAGGACTTCCCAGGGGGTCACCCATCCTAGTACTACTCTCGCCCAAGCACGCTTAACTTCGGAGTTCTGATGGGATCCGGTGCATTAGTGCTGGTATGATCGCACCCGCCATGTTCCTTTCGCGTTATTCTTTTAAACTACCCCGTCCTGCGAATCAGTGTGGCTTTTCTAGACCGAAATTCATTTTAAGCGTCAATTCAAGCATTTTCCTCTTATCCTTTTATTTATTTACTTTATATTTTTTTTTGTTATTGATTTGCACCCTGTTTTTTTCCCTCATCCCGCAACTCTAAATTATTATGAAATCAATCCTTCACGCTTGCAGTTAGGGGTGGCAATTCGGGTCCAAATCAGGTTGGCGGGTCGGGTTCGGGTCAACAGACCCGCCAGAAAATCTGTTGACCCGAACCCCGACCCGCCAACCCGTGACGGGTCAGGTATGCTGACCCGAACCCGAAAATTTCAGGTTTACGGGGCGGCGGGTCGACCCGAAATGACCCGAAACTTAATTTTAATTTATTAATTTATCACTGTAATTTCTAATAAAATCAATTTCTCACAAAACTAATTACATAATCAAGTAATAAAAATTTAAATAAATGATTCCAAATCAAATCTAAAATAAATTAAACACCGTAAAAGTGTTTTATCCCAAGCAAAATATAAAATAAATTAAAACAATACAAAAGTGAAAAATAATATAATATATTATTTGTCCAAGTATAATAATTTCAACTTCACACAAATTAAATAAATTCGTTTAGGATTAAGTAATTAATGCCTTTGAAAAAAAGAATAACTTAGTTTAGTTAGATAAAATTATTTTTATGTTTATTAAATTATTTTTAATTCGTAAACGGGTCATATCGGGTCATATCAGGTCACCACGGGTTGACCCGAAATCGACCGGTTTTCTTTTCGGGTTCATCGGGTCCAACCCGATTCTGACCCGAATTCCCGAAACCTCAACCCAAACCCATTAATTTCGTGTTAGGTTCGTGTCGTGTCGAAAATTGCCACCCCTAGTTGCGGTGATACATTTGCGCCGACAAATTTGAGCGACGATCCGGGCTTTGATCGAGCCGTACCGTTCCTGATTTGTCTCGCGCCTTCAGATCCTCCTTCACGCTTCGACAAGAAGCAAAATATTAAGCAATCGTTCCGACGGAGCTAAATTACTACAGGATAAAGAACGAATAGGAAATTTGGATTTCGAAACAAAAAAGAGAGGGGTGCAACACGAGGACTTCCCAGGGGGTCACCCATCCTAGTACTACTCTCGCCCAAGCACGCTTAACTTCGGAGTTCTGATGGGATCCGGTGCATTAGTGCTGGTATGATCGCACCCGCCATGTTCCTTTCGCGTTATTCTTTTAAACTACCCCGTCCTGCGAAGCAGTGTGGCTTTTCTAGACCGAAATTCATTTTAAGCGTCAATTCAAGCATTTTCCTCTTATCCTTTTATTTATTTACTTTATATTTTTTTTTGTTATTGATTTGCACCCTGTTTTTTTCCCTCATCCCGCAACTCTAAATTATCATGAAATCAATCCTTCACGCTTGCAGTTAGGGGTGGCAATTCGGGTCCAAATCAGGTTGGCGGGTCGGGTTCGGGTCAACAGACCCGCCAGAAAATCTGTTGACCCGAACCCCGACCCGCCAACCCGTGACGGGTCAGGTATGCTGACCCGAACCCGAAAATTTCAGGTTTACGGGGCGGCGGGTCGACCCGAAATGACCCGAAACTTAATTTTAATTTATTAATTTATCACTGTAATTTCTAATAAAATCAATTTCTCACAAAACTAATTACATAATCAAGTAATAAAAATTTAAATAAATGATTCCAAATCAAATCTAAAATAAATTAAACACCGTAAAAGTGTTTTATCCCAAGCAAAATATAAAATAAATTAAAACAATACAAAAGTGAAAAATAATATAATATATTATTTGTCCAAGTATAATAATTTCAACTTCACACAAATTAAATAAATTCGTTTAGGATTAAGTAATTAATGCCTTTGAAAAAAAGAATAACTTATTTTAGTTAGATAAAATTATTTTTATGTTTATTAAATTATTTTTAATTCGTAAACGGGTCATATCGGGTCATATCAGGTCACCACGGGTTGACCCGAAATCGACCGGTTTTCTTTTCGGGTTCATCGGGTCCAACCCGATTCTGACCCGAATTCCCGAAACCTCAACCCAAACCCATTAATTTCGTGTTAGGTTCGTGTCGTGTCGAAAATTGCCACCCCTAGTTGCGGTGAAACATTTGCGCCGACAAATTTGAGCGACGATCCGGGCTTTGATCGAGCCGTACCGTTCCTGATTTGTCTCGCGCCTTCAGATCCTCCTTCACGCTTCGACAAGAAGCAAAATATTAAGCAATCGTTCCGACGGAGCTAAATTACTACAGGATAAAGAACGAATAGGAAATTTGGATTTCGAAACAAAAAAGAGAGGGGTGCAACACGAGGACTTCCCAGGGGGTCACCCATCCTAGTACTACTCTCGCCCAAGCACGCTTAACTTCGGAGTTCTGATGGGATCCGGTGCATTAGTGCTGGTATGATCGCACCCGCCATGTTCCTTTCGCGTTATTCTTTTAAACTACCCCGTCCTGCGAAGCAGTGTGGCTTTTCTAGACCGAAATTCATTTTAAGCGTCAATTCAAGCATTTTCCTCTTATCCTTTTATTTATTTACTTTATATATTTTTTTGTTATTGATTTGCACCCTGTTTTTTTCCCTCATCCCGCAACTCTAAATTATCATGAAATCAATCCTTCACGCTTGCAGTTAGGGGTGGCAATTCGGGTCCAAATCAGGTTGGCGGGTCGGGTTCGGGTCAACAGACCCGCCAGAAAATCTGTTGACCCGAACCCCGACCCGCCAACCCGTGACGGGTCAGGTATGCTGACCCGAACCCGAAAATTTCAGGTTTACGGGGCGGCGGGTCGACCCGAAATGACCCGAAACTTAATTTTAATTTATTAATTTATCACTGTAATTTCTAATAAAATCAATTTCTCACAAAACTAATTACATAATCAAGTAATAAAAATTTAAATAAATGATTCCAAATCAAATCTAAAATAAATTAAACACCGTAAAAGTGTTTTATCCCAAGCAAAATATAAAATAAATTAAAACAATACAAAAGTGAAAAATAATATAATATATTATTTGTCCAAGTATAATAATTTCAACTTCACACAAATTAAATAAATTCGTTTAGGATTAAGTAATTAATGCCTTTGAAAAAAAGAATAACTTAGTTTAGTTAGATAAAATTATTTTTATGTTTATTAAATTATTTTTAATTCGTAAACGGGTCATATCGGGTCATATCAGGTCACCACGGGTTGACCCGAAATCGACCGGTTTTCTTTTCGGGTTCATCGGGTCCAACCCGATTCTGACCCGAATTCCCGAAACCTCAACCCAAACCCATTAATTTCGTGTTAGATTCGTGTCGTGTCGAAAATTGCCACCCCTAGTTGCGGTGATACATTTGCGCCGACAAATTTGAGCGACGATCCGGGCTTTGATCGAGCCGTACCGTTCCTGATTTGTCTCGCGCCTTCAGATCCTCCTTCACGCTTCGACAAGAAGCAAAATATTAAGCAATCGTTCCGACGGAGCTAAATTACTACAGGATAAAGAACGAATAGGAAATTTGGATTTCGAAACAAAAAAGAGAGGGGTGCAACACGAGGACTTCCCAGGGGGTCACCCATCCTAGTACTACTCTCGCCCAAGCACGCTTAACTTCGGAGTTCTGATGGGATCCGGTGCATTAGTGCTGGTATGATCGCACCCGCCATGTTCCTTTCGCGTTATTCTTTTAAACTACCCCGTCCTGCGAAGCAGTGTGGCTTTTCTAGACCGAAATTCATTTTAAGCGTCAATTCAAGCATTTTCCTCTTATCCTTTTATTTATTTACTTTATATTTTTTTTTGTTATTGATTTGCACCCTGTTTTTTTCCCTCATCCCGCAACTCTAAATTATCATGAAATCAATCCTTCACGCTTGCAGTTAGGGGTGGCAATTCGGGTCCAAATCAGGTTGGCGGGTCGGGTTCGGGTCAACAGACCCGCCAGAAAATCTGTTGACCCGAACCCCGACCCGCCAACCCGTGACGGGTCAGGTATGCTGACCCGAACCCGAAAATTTCAGGTTTACGGGGCGGCGGGTCGACCCGAAATGACCCGAAACTTAATTTTAATTTATTAATTTATCACTGTAATTTCTAATAAAATCAATTTCTCACAAAACTAATTACATAATCAAGTAATAAAAATTTAAATAAATGATTCCAAATCAAATCTAAAATAAATTAAACACCGTAAAAGTGTTTTATCCCAAGCAAAATATAAAATAAATTAAAACAATACAAAAGTGAAAAATAATATAATATATTATTTGTCCAAGTATAATAATTTCAACTTCACACAAATTAAATAAATTCGTTTAGGATTAAGTAATTAATGCCTTTGAAAAAAAGAATAACTTAGTTTAGTTAGATAAAATTATTTTTATGTTTATTAAATTATTTTTAATTCGTAAACGGGTCATATCAGGTCACCACGGGTTGACCCGAAATCGACCGGTTTTCTTTTCGGGTTCATCGGGTCCAACCCGATTCTGACCCGAATTCCCGAAACCTCAACCCAAACCCATTGATTTCGTGTTAGGTTCGTGTCGTGTCGAAAATTGCCACCCCTAGTTGCGGTGATACATTTGCGCCGACAAATTTGAGCGACGATCCGGGCTTTGATCGAGCCGTACCGTTCCTGATTTGTCTCGCGCCTTCAGATCCTCCTTCACGCTTCGACAAGAAGCAAAATATTAAGCAATCGTTCCGACGGAGCTAAATTACTACAGGATAAAGAACGAATAGGAAATTTGGATTTCGAAACAAAAAAGAGAGGGGTGCAACACGAGGACTTCCCAGGGGGTCACCCATCCTAGTACTACTCTCGCCCAAGCACGCTTAACTTCGGAGTTCTGATGGGATCCGGTGCATTAGTGCTGGTATGATCGCACCCGCCATGTTCCTTTCGCGTTATTCTTTTAAACTACCCCGTCCTGCGAAGCAGTGTGGCTTTTCTAGACCGAAATTCATTTTAAGCGTCAATTCAAGCATTTTCCTCTTATCCTTTTATTTATTTACTTTATATTTTTTTTTGTTATTGATTTGCACCCTGGTTTTTTCCCTCATCCCGCAACTCTAAATTATCATGAAATCAATCCTTCACGCTTGCAGTTAGGGGTGGCAATTCGGGTCCAAATCAGGTTGGCGGGTCGGGTTCGGGTCAACAGACCCGCCAGAAAATCTGTTGACCCGAACCCCGACCCGCCAACCCGTGACGGGTCAGGTATGCTGACCCGAACCCGAAAATTTCAGGTTTACGGGGCGGCGGGTCGACCCGAAATGACCCGAAACTTAATTTTAATTTATTAATTTATCACTGTAATTTCTAATAAAATCAATTTCTCACAAAACTAATTACATAATCAAGTAATAAAAATTTAAATAAATGATTCCAAATCAAATCTAAAATAAATTAAACACCGTAAAAGTGTTTTATCCCAAGCAAAATATAAAATAAATTAAAACAATACAAAAGTGAAAAATAATATAATATATTATTTGTCCAAGTATAATAATTTCAACTTCACACAAATTAAATAAATTCGTTTAGGATTAAGTAATTAATGCCTTTGAAAAAAAGAATAACTTAGTTTAGTTAGATAAAATTATTTTTATGTTTATTAAATTATTTTTAATTCGTAAACGGGTCATATCGGGTCATATCAGGTCACCACGGGTTGACCCGAAATCGACCGGTTTTCTTTTCGGGTTCATCGGGTCCAACCCGATTCTGACCCGAATTCCCGAAACCTCAACCCAAACCCATTAATTTCGTGTTAGGTTCGTGTCGTGTCGAAAATTGCCACCCCTAGTTGCGGTGATACATTTGCGCCGACAAATTTGAGCGACGATCCGGGCTTTGATCGAGCCGTACCGTTCCTGATTTGTCTCGCGCCTTCAGATCCTCCTTCACGCTTCGACAAGAAGCAAAATATTAAGCAATCGTTCCGACGGAGCTAAATTACTACAGGATAAAGAACGAATAGGAAATTTGGATTTCGAAACAAAAAAGAGAGGGGTGCAACACGAGGACTTCCCAGGGGGTCACCCATCCTAGTACTACTCTCGCCCAAGCACGCTTAACTTCGGAGTTCTGATGGGATCCGGTGCATTAGTGCTGGTATGATCGCACCCGCCATGTTCCTTTCGCGTTATTCTTTTAAACTACCCCGTCCTGCGAAGCAGTGTGGCTTTTCTAGACCGAAATTCATTTTAAGCGTCAATTCAAGCATTTTCCTCTTATCCTTTTATTTATTTACTTTATATTTTTTTTTGTTATTGATTTGCACCCTGTTTTTTTCCCTCATCCCGCAACTCTAAATTATCATGAAATCAATCCTTCACGCTTGCAGTTAGGGGTGGCAATTCGGGTCCAAATCAGGTTGGCGGGTCGGGTTCGGGTCAACAGACCCGCCAGAAAATCTGTTGACCCGAACCCCGACCCGCCAACCCGTGACGGGTCAGGTATGCTGACCCGAACCCGAAAATTTCAGGTTTACGGGGCGGCGGGTCGACCCGAAATGACCCGAAACTTAATTTTAATTTATTAATTTATCACTGTAATTTCTAATAAAATCAATTTCTCACAAAACTAATTACATAATCAAGTAATAAAAATTTAAATAAATGATTCCAAATCAAATCTAAAATAAATTAAACACCGTAAAAGTGTTTTATCCCAAGCAAAATATAAAATAAATTAAAACAATACAAAAGTGAAAAATAATATAATATATTATTTGTCCAAGTATAATAATTTCAACTTCACACAAATTAAATAAATTCGTTTAGGATTAAGTAATTAATGCCTTTGAAAAAAAGAATAACTTAGTTTAGTTAGATAAAATTATTTTTATGTTTATTAAATTATTTTTAATTCGTAAACGGGTCATATCGGGTCATATCAGGTCACCACGGGTTGACCCGAAATCGACCGGTTTTCTTTTCGGGTTCATCGGGTCCAACCCGATTCTGACCCGAATTCCCGAAACCTCAACCCAAACCCATTAATTTCGTGTTAGGTTCGTGTCGTGTCGAAAATTGCCACCCCTAGTTGCGGTGATACATTTGCGCCGACAAATTTGAGCGACGATCCGGGCTTTGATCGAGCCGTACCGTTCCTGATTTGTCTCGCGCCTTCAGATCCTCCTTCACGCTTCGACAAGAAGCAAAATATTAAGCAATCGTTCCGACGGAGCTAAATTACTACAGGATAAAGAACGAATAGGAAATTTGGATTTCGAAACAAAAAAGAGAGGGGTGCAACACGAGGACTTCCCAGGGGGTCACCCATCCTAGTACTACTCTCGCCCAAGCACGCTTAACTTCGGAGTTCTGATGGGATCCGGTGCATTAGTGCTGGTATGATCGCACCCGCCATGTTCCTTTCGCGTTATTCTTTTAAACTACCCCGTCCTGCGAAGCAGTGTGGCTTTTCTAGACCGAAATTCATTTTAAGCGTCAATTCAAGCATTTTCCTCTTATCATTTTATTTATTTACTTTATATTTTTTTTTGTTATTGATTTGCACCCTGTTTTTTTCCCTCATCCCGCAACTCTAAATTATCATGAAATCAATCCTTCACGCTTGCAGTTAGGGGTGGCAATTCGGGTCCAAATCAGGTTGGCGGGTCGGGTTCGGGTCAACAGACCCGCCAGAAAATCTGTTGACCCGAACCCCGACCCGCCAACCCGTGACGGGTCAGGTATGCTGACCCGAACCCGAAAATTTCAGGTTTACGGGGCGGCGGGTCGACCCGAAATGACCCGAAACTTAATTTTAATTTATTAATTTATCACTGTAATTTCTAATAAAATCAATTTCTCACAAAACTAATTACATAATCAAGTAATAAAAATTTAAATAAATGATTCCAAATCAAATCTAAAATAAATTAAACACCGTAAAAGTGTTTTATCCCAAGCAAAATATAAAATAAATTAAAACAATACAAAAGTGAAAAATAATATAATATATTATTTGTCCAAGTATAATAATTTCAACTTCACACAAATTAAATAAATTCGTTTAGGATTAAGTAATTAATGCCTTTGAAAAAAAGAATAACTTAGTTTAGTTAGATAAAATTATTTTTATGTTTATTAAATTATTTTTAATTCGTAAACGGGTCATATCGGGTCATATCAGGTCACCACGGGTTGACCCGAAATCGACCGGTTTTCTTTTCGGGTTCATCGGGTCCAACCCGATTCTGACCCGAATTCCCGAAACCTCAACCCAAACCCATTAATTTCGTGTTAGGTTCGTGTCGTGTCGAAAATTGCCACCCCTAGTTGCGGTGATACATTTGCGCCGACAAATTTGAGCGACGATCCGGGCTTTGATCGAGCCGTACCGTTCCTGATTTGTCTCGCGCCTTCAGATCCTCCTTCACGCTTCGACAAGAAGCAAAATATTAAGCAATCGTTCCGACGGAGCTAAATTACTACAGGATAAAGAACGAATAGGAAATTTGGATTTCGAAACAAAAAAGAGAGGGGTGCAACACGAGGACTTCCCAGGGGGTCACCCATCCTAGTACTACTCTCGCCCAAGCACGCTTAACTTCGGAGTTCTGATGGGATCCGGTGCATTAGCGCTGGTATGATCGCACCCGCCATGTTCCTTTCGCGTTATTCTTTTAAACTACCCCGTCCTGCGAAGCAGTGTGGCTTTTCTAGACCGAAATTCATTTTAAGCGTCAATTCAAGCATTTTCCTCTTATCCTTTTATTTATTTACTTTATATATTTTTTTGTTATTGATTTGCACCCTGTTTTTTTCCCTCATCCCGCAACTCTAAATTATCATGAAATCAATCCTTCACGCTTGCAGTTAGGGGTGGCAATTCGGGTCCAAATCAGGTTGGCGGGTCGGGTTCGGGTCAACAGACCCGCCAGAAAATCTGTTGACCCGAACCCCGACCCGCCAACCCGTGACGGGTCAGGTATGCTGACCCGAACCCGAAAATTTCAGGTTTACGGGGCGGCGGGTCGACCCGAAATGACCCGAAACTTAATTTTAATTTATTAATTTATCACTGTAATTTCTAATAAAATCAATTTCTCACAAAACTAATTACATAATCAAGTAATAAAAATTTAAATAAATGATTCCAAATCAAATCTAAAATAAATTAAACACCGTAAAAGTGTTTTATCCCAAGCAAAATATAAAATAAATTAAAACAATACAAAAGTGAAAAATAATATAATATATTATTTGTCCAAGTATAATAATTTCAACTTCACACAAATTAAATAAATTCGTTTAGGATTAAGTAATTAATGCCTTTGAAAAAAAGAATAACTTAGTTTAGTTAGATAAAATTATTTTTATGTTTATTAAATTATTTTTAATTCGTAAACGGGTCATATCGGGTCATATCAGGTCACCACGGGTTGACCCGAAATCGACCGGTTTTCTTTTCGGGTTCATCGGGTCCAACCCGATTCTGACCCGAATTCCCGAAACCTCAACCCAAACCCATTAATTTCGTGTTAGGTTCGTGTCGTGTCGAAAATTGCCACCCCTAGTTGCGGTGATACATTTGCGCCGACAAATTTGAGCGACGATCCGGGCTTTGATCGAGCCGTACCGTTCCTGATTTGTCTCGCGCCTTCAGATCCTCCTTCACGCTTCGACAAGAAGCAAAATATTAAGCAATCGTTCCGACGGAGCTAAATTACTACAGGATAAAGAACGAATAGGAAATTTGGATTTCGAAACAAAAAAGAGAGGGGTGCAACACGAGGACTTCCCAGGGGGTCACCCATCCTAGTACTACTCTCGCCCAAGCACGCTTAACTTCGGAGTTCTGATGGGATCCGGTGCATTAGTGCTGGTATGATCGCACCCGCCATGTTCCTTTCGCGTTATTCTTTTAAACTACCCCGTCCTGCGAAGCAGTGTGGCTTTTCTAGACCGAAATTCATTTTAAGCGTCAATTCAAGCATTTTCCTCTTATCCTTTTATTTATTTACTTTATATTTTTTTTTGTTATTGATTTGCACCCTGTTTTTTTCCCTCATCCCGCAACTCTAAATTATCATGAAATCAATCCTTCACGCTTGCAGTTAGGGGTGGCAATTCGGGTCCAAATCAGGTTGGCGGGTCGGGTTCGGGTCAACAGACCCGCCAGAAAATCTGTTGACCCGAACCCCGACCCGCCAACCCGTGACGGGTCAGGTATGCTGACCCGAACCCGAAAATTTCAGGTTTACGGGGCGGCGGGTCGACCCGAAATGACCCGAAACTTAATTTTAATTTATTAATTTATCACTGTAATTTCTAATAAAATCAATTTCTCACAAAACTAATTACATAATCAAGTAATAAAAATTTAAATAAATGATTCCAAATCAAATCTAAAATAAATTAAACACCGTAAAAGTGTTTTATCCCAAGCAAAATATAAAATAAATTAAAACAATACAAAAGTGAAAAATAATATAATATATTATTTGTCCAAGTATAATAATTTCAACTTCACACAAATTAAATAAATTCGTTTAGGATTAAGTAATTAATGCCTTTGAAAAAAAGAATAACTTAGTTTAGTTAGATAAAATTATTTTTATGTTTATTAAATTATTTTTAATTCGTAAACGGGTCATATCGGGTCATATCAGGTCACCACGGGTTGATCCGAAATCGACCGGTTTTCTTTTCGGGTTCATCGGGTCCAACCCGATTCTGACCCGAATTCCCGAAACCTCAACCCAAACCCATTAATTTCGTGTTAGGTTCGTGTCGTGTCGAAAATTGCCACCCCTAGTTGCGGTGATACATTTGCGCCGACAAATTTGAGCGACGATCCGGGCTTTGATCGAGCCGTACCGTTCCTGATTTGTCTCGCGCCTTCAGATCCTCCTTCACGCTTCGACAAGAAGCAAAATATTAAGCAATCGTTCCGACGGAGCTAAATTACTACAGGATAAAGAACGAATAGGAAATTTGGATTTCGAAACAAAAAAGAGAGGGGTGCAACACGAGGACTTCCCAGGGGGTCACCCATCCTAGTACTACTCTCGCCCAAGCACGCTTAACTTCGGAGTTCTGATGGGATCCGGTGCATTAGCGCTGGTATGATCGCACCCGCCATGTTCCTTTCGCGTTATTCTTTTAAACTACCCCGTCCTGCGAAGCAGTGTGGCTTTTCTAGACCGAAATTCATTTTAAGCGTCAATTCAAGCATTTTCCTCTTATCCTTTTATTTATTTACTTTATATATTTTTTTGTTATTGATTTGCACCCTGTTTTTTTCCCTCATCCCGCAACTCTAAATTATCATGAAATCAATCCTTCACGCTTGCAGTTAGGGGTGGCAATTCGGGTCCAAATCAGGTTGGCGGGTCGGGTTCGGGTCAACAGACCCGCCAGAAAATCTGTTGACCCGAACCCCGACCCGCCAACCCGTGACGGGTCAGGTATGCTGACCCGAACCCGAAAATTTCAGGTTTACGGGGCGGCGGGTCGACCCGAAATGACCCGAAACTTAATTTTAATTTATTAATTTATCACTGTAATTTCTAATAAAATCAATTTCTCACAAAACTAATTACATAATCAAGTAATAAAAATTTAAATAAATGATTCCAAATCAAATCTAAAATAAATTAAACACCGTAAAAGTGTTTTATCCCAAGCAAAATATAAAATAAATTAAAACAATACAAAAGTGAAAAATAATATAATATATTATTTGTCCAAGTATAATAATTTCAACTTCACACAAATTAAATAAATTCGTTTAGGATTAAGTAATTAATGCCTTTGAAAAAAAGAATAACTTAGTTTAGTTAGATAAAATTATTTTTATGTTTATTAAATTATTTTTAATTCGTAAACGGGTCATATCGGGTCATATCAGGTCACCACGGGTTGACCCGAAATCGACCGGTTTTCTTTTCGGGTTCATCGGGTCCAACCCGATTCTGACCCGAATTCCCGAAACCTCAACCCAAACCCATTAATTTCGTGTTAGGTTCGTGTCGTGTCGAAAATTGCCACCCCTAGTTGCGGTGATACATTTGCGCCGACAAATTTGAGCGACGATCCGGGCTTTGATCGAGCCGTACCGTTCCTGATTTGTCTCGCGCCTTCAGATCCTCCTTCACGCTTCGACAAGAAGCAAAATATTAAGCAATCGTTCCGACGGAGCTAAATTACTACAGGATAAAGAACGAATAGGAAATTTGGATTTCGAAACAAAAAAGAGAGGGGTGCAACACGAGGACTTCCCAGGGGGTCACCCATCCTAGTACTACTCTCGCCCAAGCACGCTTAACTTCGGAGTTCTGATGGGATCCGGTGCATTAGTGCTGGTATGATCGCACCCGCCATGTTCCTTTCGCGTTATTCTTTTAAACTACCCCGTCCTGCGAAGCAGTGTGGCTTTTCTAGACCGAAATTCATTTTAAGCGTCAATTCAAGCATTTTCCTCTTATCATTTTATTTATTTACTTTATATTTTTTTTTGTTATTGATTTGCACCCTGTTTTTTTCCCTCATCCCGCAACTCTAAATTATCATGAAATCAATCCTTCACGCTTGCAGTTAGGGGTGGCAATTCGGGTCCAAATCAGGTTGGCGGGTCGGGTTCGGGTCAACAGACCCGCCAGAAAATCTGTTGACCCGAACCCCGACCCGCCAACCCGTGACGGGTCAGGTATGCTGACCCGAACCCGAAAATTTCAGGTTTACGGGGCGGCGGGTCGACCCGAAATGACCCGAAACTTAATTTTAATTTATTAATTTATCACTGTAATTTCTAATAAAATCAATTTCTCACAAAACTAATTACATAATCAAGTAATAAAAATTTAAATAAATGATTCCAAATCAAATCTAAAATAAATTAAACACCGTAAAAGTGTTTTATCCCAAGCAAAATATAAAATAAATTAAAACAATACAAAAGTGAAAAATAATATAATATATTATTTGTCCAAGTATAATAATTTCAACTTCACACAAATTAAATAAATTCGTTTAGGATTAAGTAATTAATGCCTTTGAAAAAAAGAATAACTTAGTTTAGTTAGATAAAATTATTTTTATGTTTATTAAATTATTTTTAATTCGTAAACGGGTCATATCGGGTCATATCAGGTCACCACGGGTTGACCCGAAATCGACCGGTTTTCTTTTCGGGTTCATCGGGTCCAACCCGATTCTGACCCGAATTCCCGAAACCTCAACCCAAACCCATTAATTTCGTGTTAGGTTCGTGTCGTGTCGAAAATTGCCACCCCTAGTTGCGGTGATACATTTGCGCCGACAAATTTGAGCGACGATCCGGGCTTTGATCGAGCCGTACCGTTCCTGATTTGTCTCGCGCCTTCAGATCCTCCTTCACGCTTCGACAAGAAGCAAAATATTAAGCAATCGTTCCGACGGAGCTAAATTACTACAGGATAAAGAACGAATAGGAAATTTGGATTTCGAAACAAAAAAGAGAGGGGTGCAACACGAGGACTTCCCAGGGGGTCACCCATCCTAGTACTACTCTCGCCCAAGCACGCTTAACTTCGGAGTTCTGATGGGATCCGGTGCATTAGCGCTGGTATGATCGCACCCGCCATGTTCCTTTCGCGTTATTCTTTTAAACTACCCCGTCCTGCGAAGCAGTGTGGCTTTTCTAGACCGAAATTCATTTTAAGCGTCAATTCAAGCATTTTCCTCTTATCCTTTTATTTATTTACTTTATATATTTTTTTGTTATTGATTTGCACCCTGTTTTTTTCCCTCATCCCGCAACTCTAAATTATCATGAAATCAATCCTTCACGCTTGCAGTTAGGGGTGGCAATTCGGGTCCAAATCAGGTTGGCGGGTCGGGTTCGGGTCAACAGACCCGCCAGAAAATCTGTTGACCCGAACCCCGACCCGCCAACCCGTGACGGGTCAGGTATGCTGACCCGAACCCGAAAATTTCAGGTTTACGGGGCGGCGGGTCGACCCGAAATGACCCGAAACTTAATTTTAATTTATTAATTTATCACTGTAATTTCTAATAAAATCAATTTCTCACAAAACTAATTACATAATCAAGTAATAAAAATTTAAATAAATGATTCCAAATCAAATCTAAAATAAATTAAACACCGTAAAAGTGTTTTATCCCAAGCAAAATATAAAATAAATTAAAACAATACAAAAGTGAAAAATAATATAATATATTATTTGTCCAAGTATAATAATTTCAACTTCACACAAATTAAATAAATTCGTTTAGGATTAAGTAATTAATGCCTTTGAAAAAAAGAATAACTTAGTTTAGTTAGATAAAATTATTTTTATGTTTATTAAATTATTTTTAATTCGTAAACGGGTCATATCGGGTCATATCAGGTCACCACGGGTTGACCCGAAATCGACCGGTTTTCTTTTCGGGTTCATCGGGTCCAACCCGATTCTGACCCGAATTCCCGAAACCTCAACCCAAACCCATTAATTTCGTGTTAGGTTCGTGTCGTGTCGAAAATTGCCACCCCTAGTTGCGGTGATACATTTGCGCCGACAAATTTGAGCGACGATCCGGGCTTTGATCGAGCCGTACCGTTCCTGATTTGTCTCGCGCCTTCAGATCCTCCTTCACGCTTCGACAAGAAGCAAAATATTAAGCAATCGTTCCGACGGAGCTAAATTACTACAGGATAAAGAACGAATAGGAAATTTGGATTTCGAAACAAAAAAGAGAGGGGTGCAACACGAGGACTTCCCAGGGGGTCACCCATCCTAGTACTACTCTCGCCCAAGCACGCTTAACTTCGGAGTTCTGATGGGATCCGGTGCATTAGTGCTGGTATGATCGCACCCGCCATGTTCCTTTCGCGTTATTCTTTTAAACTACCCCGTCCTGCGAAGCAGTGTGGCTTTTCTAGACCGAAATTCATTTTAAGCGTCAATTCAAGCATTTTCCTCTTATCCTTTTATTTATTTACTTTATATTTTTTTTTGTTATTGATTTGCACCCTGTTTTTTTCCCTCATCCCGCAACTCTAAATTATCATGAAATCAATCCTTCACGCTTGCAGTTAGGGGTGGCAATTCGGGTCCAAATCAGGTTGGCGGGTCGGGTTCGGGTCAACAGACCCGCCAGAAAATCTGTTGACCCGAACCCCGACCCGCCAACCCGTGACGGGTCAGGTATGCTGACCCGAACCCGAAAATTTCAGGTTTACGGGGCGGCGGGTCGACCCGAAATGACCCGAAACTTAATTTTAATTTATTAATTTATCACTGTAATTTCTAATAAAATCAATTTCTCACAAAACTAATTACATAATCAAGTAATAAAAATTTAAATAAATGATTCCAAATCAAATCTAAAATAAATTAAACACCGTAAAAGTGTTTTATCCCAAGCAAAATATAAAATAAATTAAAACAATACAAAAGTGAAAAATAATATAATATATTATTTGTCCAAGTATAATAATTTCAACTTCACACAAATTAAATAAATTCGTTTAGGATTAAGTAATTAATGCCTTTGAAAAAAAGAATAACTTAGTTTAGTTAGATAAAATTATTTTTATGTTTATTAAATTATTTTTAATTCGTAAACGGGTCATATCGGGTCATATCAGGTCACCACGGGTTGATCCGAAATCGACCGGTTTTCTTTTCGGGTTCATCGGGTCCAACCCGATTCTGACCCGAATTCCCGAAACCTCAACCCAAACCCATTAATTTCGTGTTAGGTTCGTGTCGTGTCGAAAATTGCCACCCCTAGTTGCGGTGATACATTTGCGCCGACAAATTTGAGCGACGATCCGGGCTTTGATCGAGCCGTACCGTTCCTGATTTGTCTCGCGCCTTCAGATCCTCCTTCACGCTTCGACAAGAAGCAAAATATTAAGCAATCGTTCCGACGGAGCTAAATTACTACAGGATAAAGAACGAATAGGAAATTTGGATTTCGAAACAAAAAAGAGAGGGGTGCAACACGAGGACTTCCCAGGGGGTCACCCATCCTAGTACTACTCTCGCCCAAGCACGCTTAACTTCGGAGTTCTGATGGGATCCGGTGCATTAGCGCTGGTATGATCGCACCCGCCATGTTCCTTTCGCGTTATTCTTTTAAACTACCCCGTCCTGCGAAGCAGTGTGGCTTTTCTAGACCGAAATTCATTTTAAGCGTCAATTCAAGCATTTTCCTCTTATCCTTTTATTTATTTACTTTATATATTTTTTTGTTATTGATTTGCACCCTGTTTTTTTCCCTCATCCCGCAACTCTAAATTATCATGAAATCAATCCTTCACGCTTGCAGTTAGGGGTGGCAATTCGGGTCCAAATCAGGTTGGCGGGTCGGGTTCGGGTCAACAGACCCGCCAGAAAATCTGTTGACCCGAACCCCGACCCGCCAACCCGTGACGGGTCAGGTATGCTGACCCGAACCCGAAAATTTCAGGTTTACGGGGCGGCGGGTCGACCCGAAATGACCCGAAACTTAATTTTAATTTATTAATTTATCACTGTAATTTCTAATAAAATCAATTTCTCACAAAACTAATTACATAATCAAGTAATAAAAATTTAAATAAATGATTCCAAATCAAATCTAAAATAAATTAAACACCGTAAAAGTGTTTTATCCCAAGCAAAATATAAAATAAATTAAAACAATACAAAAGTGAAAAATAATATAATATATTATTTGTCCAAGTATAATAATTTCAACTTCACACAAATTAAATAAATTCGTTTAGGATTAAGTAATTAATGCCTTTGAAAAAAAGAATAACTTAGTTTAGTTAGATAAAATTATTTTTATGTTTATTAAATTATTTTTAATTCGTAAACGGGTCATATCGGGTCATATCAGGTCACCACGGGTTGACCCGAAATCGACCGGTTTTCTTTTCGGGTTCATCGGGTCCAACCCGATTCTGACCCGAATTCCCGAAACCTCAACCCAAACCCATTAATTTCGTGTTAGGTTCGTGTCGTGTCGAAAATTGCCACCCCTAGTTGCGGTGATACATTTGCGCCGACAAATTTGAGCGACGATCCGGGCTTTGATCGAGCCGTACCGTTCCTGATTTGTCTCGCGCCTTCAGATCCTCCTTCACGCTTCGACAAGAAGCAAAATATTAAGCAATCGTTCCGACGGAGCTAAATTACTACAGGATAAAGAACGAATAGGAAATTTGGATTTCGAAACAAAAAAGAGAGGGGTGCAACACGAGGACTTCCCAGGGGGTCACCCATCCTAGTACTACTCTCGCCCAAGCACGCTTAACTTCGGAGTTCTGATGGGATCCGGTGCATTAGCGCTGGTATGATCGCACCCGCCATGTTCCTTTCGCGTTATTCTTTTAAACTACCCCGTCCTGCGAAGCAGTGTGGCTTTTCTAGACCGAAATTCATTTTAAGCGTCAATTCAAGCATTTTCCTCTTATCCTTTTATTTATTTACTTTATATTTTTTTTTGTTATTGATTTGCACCCTGTTTTTTTCCCTCATCCCGCAACTCTAAATTATCATGAAATCAATCCTTCACGCTTGCAGTTAGGGGTGGCAATTCGGGTCCAAATCAGGTTGGCGGGTCGGGTTCGGGTCAACAGACCCGCCAGAAAATCTGTTGACCCGAACCCCGACCCGCCAACCCGTGACGGGTCAGGTATGCTGACCCGAACCCGAAAATTTCAGGTTTACGGGGCGGCGGGTCGACCCGAAATGACCCGAAACTTAATTTTAATTTATTAATTTATCACTGTAATTTCTAATAAAATCAATTTCTCACAAAACTAATTACATAATCAAGTAATAAAAATTTAAATAAATGATTCCAAATCAAATCTAAAATAAATTAAACACCGTAAAAGTGTTTTATCCCAAGCAAAATATAAAATAAATTAAAACAATACAAAAGTGAAAAATAATATAATATATTATTTGTCCAAGTATAATAATTTCAACTTCACACAAATTAAATAAATTCGTTTAGGATTAAGTAATTAATGCCTTTGAAAAAAAGAATAACTTAGTTTAGTTAGATAAAATTATTTTTATGTTTATTAAATTATTTTTAATTCGTAAACGGGTCATATCGGGTCATATCAGGTCACCACGGGTTGATCCGAAATCGACCGGTTTTCTTTTCGGGTTCATCGGGTCCAACCCGATTCTGACCCGAATTCCCGAAACCTCAACCCAAACCCATTAATTTCGTGTTAGGTTCGTGTCGTGTCGAAAATTGCCACCCCTAGTTGCGGTGATACATTTGCGCCGACAAATTTGAGCGACGATCCGGGCTTTGATCGAGCCGTACCGTTCCTGATTTGTCTCGCGCCTTCAGATCCTCCTTCACGCTTCGACAAGAAGCAAAATATTAAGCAATCGTTCCGACGGAGCTAAATTACTACAGGATAAAGAACGAATAGGAAATTTGGATTTCGAAACAAAAAAGAGAGGGGTGCAACACGAGGACTTCCCAGGGGGTCACCCATCCTAGTACTACTCTCGCCCAAGCACGCTTAACTTCGGAGTTCTGATGGGATCCGGTGCATTAGCGCTGGTATGATCGCACCCGCCATGTTCCTTTCGCGTTATTCTTTTAAACTACCCCGTCCTGCGAAGCAGTGTGGCTTTTCTAGACCGAAATTCATTTTAAGCGTCAATTCAAGCATTTTCCTCTTATCCTTTTATTTATTTACTTTATATATTTTTTTGTTATTGATTTGCACCCTGTTTTTTTCCCTCATCCCGCAACTCTAAATTATCATGAAATCAATCCTTCACGCTTGCAGTTAGGGGTGGCAATTCGGGTCCAAATCAGGTTGGCGGGTCGGGTTCGGGTCAACAGACCCGCCAGAAAATCTGTTGACCCGAACCCCGACCCGCCAACCCGTGACGGGTCAGGTATGCTGACCCGAACCCGAAAATTTCAGGTTTACGGGGCGGCGGGTCGACCCGAAATGACCCGAAACTTAATTTTAATTTATTAATTTATCACTGTAATTTCTAATAAAATCAATTTCTCACAAAACTAATTACATAATCAAGTAATAAAAATTTAAATAAATGATTCCAAATCAAATCTAAAATAAATTAAACACCGTAAAAGTGTTTTATCCCAAGCAAAATATAAAATAAATTAAAACAATACAAAAGTGAAAAATAATATAATATATTATTTGTCCAAGTATAATAATTTCAACTTCACACAAATTAAATAAATTCGTTTAGGATTAAGTAATTAATGCCTTTGAAAAAAAGAATAACTTAGTTTAGTTAGATAAAATTATTTTTATGTTTATTAAATTATTTTTAATTCGTAAACGGGTCATATCGGGTCATATCAGGTCACCACGGGTTGACCCGAAATCGACCGGTTTTCTTTTCGGGTTCATCGGGTCCAACCCGATTCTGACCCGAATTCCCGAAACCTCAACCCAAACCCATTAATTTCGTGTTAGGTTCGTGTCGTGTCGAAAATTGCCACCCCTAGTTGCGGTGATACATTTGCGCCGACAAATTTGAGCGACGATCCGGGCTTTGATCGAGCCGTACCGTTCCTGATTTGTCTCGCGCCTTCAGATCCTCCTTCACGCTTCGACAAGAAGCAAAATATTAAGCAATCGTTCCGACGGAGCTAAATTACTACAGGATAAAGAACGAATAGGAAATTTGGATTTCGAAACAAAAAAGAGAGGGGTGCAACACGAGGACTTCCCAGGGGGTCACCCATCCTAGTACTACTCTCGCCCAAGCACGCTTAACTTCGGAGTTCTGATGGGATCCGGTGCATTAGCGCTGGTATGATCGCACCCGCCATGTTCCTTTCGCGTTATTCTTTTAAACTACCCCGTCCTGCGAAGCAGTGTGGCTTTTCTAGACCGAAATTCATTTTAAGCGTCAATTCAAGCATTTTCCTCTTATCCTTTTATTTATTTACTTTATATTTTTTTTTGTTATTGATTTGCACCCTGTTTTTTTCCCTCATCCCGCAACTCTAAATTATCATGAAATCAATCTTTCACGCTTGCAGTTAGGGGTGGCAATTCGGGTCCAAATCAGGTTGGCGGGTCGGGTTCGGGTCAACAGACCCGCCAGAAAATCTGTTGACCCGAACCCCGACCCGCCAACCCGTGACGGGTCAGGTATGCTGACCCGAACCCGAAAATTTCAGGTTTACGGGGCGGCGGGTCGACCCGAAATGACCCGAAACTTAATTTTAATTTATTAATTTATCACTGTAATTTCTAATAAAATCAATTTCTCACAAAACTAATTACATAATCAAGTAATAAAAATTTAAATAAATGATTCCAAATCAAATCTAAAATAAATTAAACACCGTAAAAGTGTTTTATCCCAAGCAAAATATAAAATAAATTAAAACAATACAAAAGTGAAAAATAATATAATATATTATTTGTCCAAGTATAATAATTTCAACTTCACACAAATTAAATAAATTCGTTTAGGATTAAGTAATTAATGCCTTTGAAAAAAAGAATAACTTAGTTTAGTTAGATAAAATTATTTTTATGTTTATTAAATTATTTTTAATTCGTAAACGGGTCATATCGGGTCATATCAGGTCACCACGGGTTGACCCGAAATCGACCGGTTTTCTTTTCGGGTTCATCGGGTCCAACCCGATTCTGACCCGAATTCCCGAAACCTCAACCCAAACCCATTAATTTCGTGTTAGGTTCGTGTCGTGTCGAAAATTGCCACCCCTAGTTGCGGTGATACATTTGCGCCGACAAATTTGAGCGACGATCCGGGCTTTGATCGAGCCGTACCGTTCCTGATTTGTCTCGCGCCTTCAGATCCTCCTTCACGCTTCGACAAGAAGCAAAATATTAAGCAATCGTTCCGACGGAGCTAAATTACTACAGGATAAAGAACGAATAGGAAATTTGGATTTCGAAACAAAAAAGAGAGGGGTGCAACACGAGGACTTCCCAGGGGGTCACCCATCCTAGTACTACTCTCGCCCAAGCACGCTTAACTTCGGAGTTCTGATGGGATCCGGTGCATTAGCGCTGGTATGATCGCACCCGCCATGTTCCTTTCGCGTTATTCTTTTAAACTACCCCGTCCTGCGAAGCAGTGTGGCTTTTCTAGACCGAAATTCATTTTAAGCGTCAATTCAAGCATTTTCCTCTTATCCTTTTATTTATTTACTTTATATATTTTTTTGTTATTGATTTGCACCCTGTTTTTTTCCCTCATCCCGCAACTCTAAATTATCATGAAATCAATCCTTCACGCTTGCAGTTAGGGGTGGCAATTCGGGTCCAAATCAGGTTGGCGGGTCGGGTTCGGGTCAACAGACCCGCCAGAAAATCTGTTGACCCGAACCCCGACCCGCCAACCCGTGACGGGTCAGGTATGCTGACCCGAACCCGAAAATTTCAGGTTTACGGGGCGGCGGGTCGACCCGAAATGACCCGAAACTTAATTTTAATTTATTAATTTATCACTGTAATTTCTAATAAAATCAATTTCTCACAAAACTAATTACATAATCAAGTAATAAAAATTTAAATAAATGATTCCAAATCAAATCTAAAATAAATTAAACACCGTAAAAGTGTTTTATCCCAAGCAAAATATAAAATAAATTAAAACAATACAAAAGTGAAAAATAATATAATATATTATTTGTCCAAGTATAATAATTTCAACTTCACACAAATTAAATAAATTCGTTTAGGATTAAGTAATTAATGCCTTTGAAAAAAAGAATAACTTAGTTTAGTTAGATAAAATTATTTTTATGTTTATTAAATTATTTTTAATTCGTAAACGGGTCATATCGGGTCATATCAGGTCACCACGGGTTGACCCGAAATCGACCGGTTTTCTTTTCGGGTTCATCGGGTCCAACCCGATTCTGACCCGAATTCCCGAAACCTCAACCCAAACCCATTAATTTCGTGTTAGGTTCGTGTCGTGTCGAAAATTGCCACCCCTAGTTGCGGTGATACATTTGCGCCGACAAATTTGAGCGACGATCCGGGCTTTGATCGAGCCGTACCGTTCCTGATTTGTCTCGCGCCTTCAGATCCTCCTTCACGCTTCGACAAGAAGCAAAATATTAAGCAATCGTTCCGACGGAGCTAAATTACTACAGGATAAAGAACGAATAGGAAATTTGGATTTCGAAACAAAAAAGAGAGGGGTGCAACACGAGGACTTCCCAGGGGGTCACCCATCCTAGTACTACTCTCGCCCAAGCACGCTTAACTTCGGAGTTCTGATGGGATCCGGTGCATTAGCGCTGGTATGATCGCACCCGCCATGTTCCTTTCGCGTTATTCTTTTAAACTACCCCGTCCTGCGAAGCAGTGTGGCTTTTCTAGACCGAAATTCATTTTAAGCGTCAATTCAAGCATTTTCCTCTTATCCTTTTATTTATTTACTTTATATATTTTTTTGTTATTGATTTGCACCCTGTTTTTTTCCCTCATCCCGCAACTCTAAATTATCATGAAATCAATCCTTCACGCTTGCAGTTAGGGGTGGCAATTCGGGTCCAAATCAGGTTGGCGGGTCGGGTTCGGGTCAACAGACCCGCCAGAAAATCTGTTGACCCGAACCCCGACCCGCCAACCCGTGACGGGTCAGGTATGCTGACCCGAACCCGAAAATTTCAGGTTTACGGGGCGGCGGGTCGACCCGAAATGACCCGAAACTTAATTTTAATTTATTAATTTATCACTGTAATTTCTAATAAAATCAATTTCTCACAAAACTAATTACATAATCAAGTAATAAAAATTTAAATAAATGATTCCAAATCAAATCTAAAATAAATTAAACACCGTAAAAGTGTTTTATCCCAAGCAAAATATAAAATAAATTAAAACAATACAAAAGTGAAAAATAATATAATATATTATTTGTCCAAGTATAATAATTTCAACTTCACACAAATTAAATAAATTCGTTTAGGATTAAGTAATTAATGCCTTTGAAAAAAAGAATAACTTAGTTTAGTTAGATAAAATTATTTTTATGTTTATTAAATTATTTTTAATTCGTAAACGGGTCATATCGGGTCATATCAGGTCACCACGGGTTGACCCGAAATCGACCGGTTTTCTTTTCGGGTTCATCGGGTCCAACCCGATTCTGACCCGAATTCCCGAAACCTCAACCCAAACCCATTAATTTCGTGTTAGGTTCGTGTCGTGTCGAAAATTGCCACCCCTAGTTGCGGTGATACATTTGCGCCGACAAATTTGAGCGACGATCCGGGCTTTGATCGAGCCGTACCGTTCCTGATTTGTCTCGCGCCTTCAGATCCTCCTTCACGCTTCGACAAGAAGCAAAATATTAAGCAATCGTTCCGACGGAGCTAAATTACTACAGGATAAAGAACGAATAGGAAATTTGGATTTCGAAACAAAAAAGAGAGGGGTGCAACACGAGGACTTCCCAGGGGGTCACCCATCCTAGTACTACTCTCGCCCAAGCACGCTTAACTTCGGAGTTCTGATGGGATCCGGTGCATTAGTGCTGGTATGATCGCACCCGCCATGTTCCTTTCGCGTTATTCTTTTAAACTACCCCGTCCTGCGAAGCAGTGTGGCTTTTCTAGACCGAAATTCATTTTAAGCGTCAATTCAAGCATTTTCCTCTTATCCTTTTATTTATTTACTTTATATTTTTTTTTGTTATTGATTTGCACCCTGTTTTTTTCCCTCATCCCGCAACTCTAAATTATCATGAAATCAATCCTTCACGCTTGCAGTTAGGGGTGGCAATTCGGGTCCAAATCAGGTTGGCGGGTCGGGTTCGGGTCAACAGACCCGCCAGAAAATCTGTTGACCCGAACCCCGACCCGCCAACCCGTGACGGGTCAGGTATGCTGACCCGAACCCGAAAATTTCAGGTTTACGGGGCGGCGGGTCGACCCGAAATGACCCGAAACTTAATTTTAATTTATTAATTTATCACTGTAATTTCTAATAAAATCAATTTCTCACAAAACTAATTACATAATCAAGTAATAAAAATTTAAATAAATGATTCCAAATCAAATCTAAAATAAATTAAACACCGTAAAAGTGTTTTATCCCAAGCAAAATATAAAATAAATTAAAACAATACAAAAGTGAAAAATAATATAATATATTATTTGTCCAAGTATAATAATTTCAACTTCACACAAATTAAATAAATTCGTTTAGGATTAAGTAATTAATGCCTTTGAAAAAAAGAATAACTTAGTTTAGTTAGATAAAATTATTTTTATGTTTATTAAATTATTTTTAATTCGTAAACGGGTCATATCGGGTCATATCAGGTCACCACGGGTTGATCCGAAATCGACCGGTTTTCTTTTCGGGTTCATCGGGTCCAACCCGATTCTGACCCGAATTCCCGAAACCTCAACCCAAACCCATTAATTTCGTGTTAGGTTCGTGTCGTGTCGAAAATTGCCACCCCTAGTTGCGGTGATACATTTGCGCCGACAAATTTGAGCGACGATCCGGGCTTTGATCGAGCCGTACCGTTCCTGATTTGTCTCGCGCCTTCAGATCCTCCTTCACGCTTCGACAAGAAGCAAAATATTAAGCAATCGTTCCGACGGAGCTAAATTACTACAGGATAAAGAACGAATAGGAAATTTGGATTTCGAAACAAAAAAGAGAGGGGTGCAACACGAGGACTTCCCAGGGGGTCACCCATCCTAGTACTACTCTCGCCCAAGCACGCTTAACTTCGGAGTTCTGATGGGATCCGGTGCATTAGCGCTGGTATGATCGCACCCGCCATGTTCCTTTCGCGTTATTCTTTTAAACTACCCCGTCCTGCGAAGCAGTGTGGCTTTTCTAGACCGAAATTCATTTTAAGCGTCAATTCAAGCATTTTCCTCTTATCCTTTTATTTATTTACTTTATATATTTTTTTGTTATTGATTTGCACCCTGTTTTTTTCCCTCATCCCGCAACTCTAAATTATCATGAAATCAATCCTTCACGCTTGCAGTTAGGGGTGGCAATTCGGGTCCAAATCAGGTTGGCGGGTCGGGTTCGGGTCAACAGACCCGCCAGAAAATCTGTTGACCCGAACCCCGACCCGCCAACCCGTGACGGGTCAGGTATGCTGACCCGAACCCGAAAATTTCAGGTTTACGGGGCGGCGGGTCGACCCGAAATGACCCGAAACTTAATTTTAATTTATTAATTTATCACTGTAATTTCTAATAAAATCAATTTCTCACAAAACTAATTACATAATCAAGTAATAAAAATTTAAATAAATGATTCCAAATCAAATCTAAAATAAATTAAACACCGTAAAAGTGTTTTATCCCAAGCAAAATATAAAATAAATTAAAACAATACAAAAGTGAAAAATAATATAATATATTATTTGTCCAAGTATAATAATTTCAACTTCACACAAATTAAATAAATTCGTTTAGGATTAAGTAATTAATGCCTTTGAAAAAAAGAATAACTTAGTTTAGTTAGATAAAATTATTTTTATGTTTATTAAATTATTTTTAATTCGTAAACGGGTCATATCGGGTCATATCAGGTCACCACGGGTTGACCCGAAATCGACCGGTTTTCTTTTCGGGTTCATCGGGTCCAACCCGATTCTGACCCGAATTCCCGAAACCTCAACCCAAACCCATTAATTTCGTGTTAGGTTCGTGTCGTGTCGAAAATTGCCACCCCTAGTTGCGGTGATACATTTGCGCCGACAAATTTGAGCGACGATCCGGGCTTTGATCGAGCCGTACCGTTCCTGATTTGTCTCGCGCCTTCAGATCCTCCTTCACGCTTCGACAAGAAGCAAAATATTAAGCAATCGTTCCGACGGAGCTAAATTACTACAGGATAAAGAACGAATAGGAAATTTGGATTTCGAAACAAAAAAGAGAGGGGTGCAACACGAGGACTTCCCAGGGGGTCACCCATCCTAGTACTACTCTCGCCCAAGCACGCTTAACTTCGGAGTTCTGATGGGATCCGGTGCATTAGCGCTGGTATGATCGCACCCGCCATGTTCCTTTCGCGTTATTCTTTTAAACTACCCCGTCCTGCGAAGCAGTGTGGCTTTTCTAGACCGAAATTCATTTTAAGCGTCAATTCAAGCATTTTCCTCTTATCCTTTTATTTATTTACTTTATATTTTTTTTTGTTATTGATTTGCACCCTGTTTTTTTCCCTCATCCCGCAACTCTAAATTATCATGAAATCAATCTTTCACGCTTGCAGTTAGGGGTGGCAATTCGGGTCCAAATCAGGTTGGCGGGTCGGGTTCGGGTCAACAGACCCGCCAGAAAATCTGTTGACCCGAACCCCGACCCGCCAACCCGTGACGGGTCAGGTATGCTGACCCGAACCCGAAAATTTCAGGTTTACGGGGCGGCGGGTCGACCCGAAATGACCCGAAACTTAATTTTAATTTATTAATTTATCACTGTAATTTCTAATAAAATCAATTTCTCACAAAACTAATTACATAATCAAGTAATAAAAATTTAAATAAATGATTCCAAATCAAATCTAAAATAAATTAAACACCGTAAAAGTGTTTTATCCCAAGCAAAATATAAAATAAATTAAAACAATACAAAAGTGAAAAATAATATAATATATTATTTGTCCAAGTATAATAATTTCAACTTCACACAAATTAAATAAATTCGTTTAGGATTAAGTAATTAATGCCTTTGAAAAAAAGAATAACTTAGTTTAGTTAGATAAAATTATTTTTATGTTTATTAAATTATTTTTAATTCGTAAACGGGTCATATCGGGTCATATCAGGTCACCACGGGTTGACCCGAAATCGACCGGTTTTCTTTTCGGGTTCATCGGGTCCAACCCGATTCTGACCCGAATTCCCGAAACCTCAACCCAAACCCATTAATTTCGTGTTAGGTTCGTGTCGTGTCGAAAATTGCCACCCCTAGTTGCGGTGATACATTTGCGCCGACAAATTTGAGCGACGATCCGGGCTTTGATCGAGCCGTACCGTTCCTGATTTGTCTCGCGCCTTCAGATCCTCCTTCACGCTTCGACAAGAAGCAAAATATTAAGCAATCGTTCCGACGGAGCTAAATTACTACAGGATAAAGAACGAATAGGAAATTTGGATTTCGAAACAAAAAAGAGAGGGGTGCAACACGAGGACTTCCCAGGGGGTCACCCATCCTAGTACTACTCTCGCCCAAGCACGCTTAACTTCGGAGTTCTGATGGGATCCGGTGCATTAGCGCTGGTATGATCGCACCCGCCATGTTCCTTTCGCGTTATTCTTTTAAACTACCCCGTCCTGCGAAGCAGTGTGGCTTTTCTAGACCGAAATTCATTTTAAGCGTCAATTCAAGCATTTTCCTCTTATCCTTTTATTTATTTACTTTATATATTTTTTTGTTATTGATTTGCACCCTGTTTTTTTCCCTCATCCCGCAACTCTAAATTATCATGAAATCAATCCTTCACGCTTGCAGTTAGGGGTGGCAATTCGGGTCCAAATCAGGTTGGCGGGTCGGGTTCGGGTCAACAGACCCGCCAGAAAATCTGTTGACCCGAACCCCGACCCGCCAACCCGTGACGGGTCAGGTATGCTGACCCGAATCCGAAAATTTCAGGTTTACGGGGCGGCGGGTCGACCCGAAATGACCCGAAACTTAATTTTAATTTATTAATTTATCACTGTAATTTCTAATAAAATCAATTTCTCACAAAACTAATTACATAATCAAGTAATAAAAATTTAAATAAATGATTCCAAATCAAATCTAAAATAAATTAAACACCGTAAAAGTGTTTTATCCCAAGCAAAATATAAAATAAATTAAAACAATACAAAAGTGAAAAATAATATAATATATTATTTGTCCAAGTATAATAATTTCAACTTCACACAAATTAAATAAATTCGTTTAGGATTAAGTAATTAATGCCTTTGAAAAAAAGAATAACTTAGTTTAGTTAGATAAAATTATTTTTATGTTTATTAAATTATTTTTAATTCGTAAACGGGTCATATCGGGTCATATCAGGTCACCACGGGTTGACCCGAAATCGACCGGTTTTCTTTTCGGGTTCATCGGGTCCAACCCGATTCTGACCCGAATTCCCGAAACCTCAACCCAAACCCATTAATTTCGTGTTAGGTTCGTGTCGTGTCGAAAATTGCCACCCCTAGTTGCGGTGATACATTTGCGCCGACAAATTTGAGCGACGATCCGGGCTTTGATCGAGCCGTACCGTTCCTGATTTGTCTCGCGCCTTCAGATCCTCCTTCACGCTTCGACAAGAAGCAAAATATTAAGCAATCGTTCCGACGGAGCTAAATTACTACAGGATAAAGAACGAATAGGAAATTTGGATTTCGAAACAAAAAAGAGAGGGGTGCAACACGAGGACTTCCCAGGGGGTCACCCATCCTAGTACTACTCTCGCCCAAGCACGCTTAACTTCGGAGTTCTGATGGGATCCGGTGAATTAGCGCTGGTATGATCGCACCCGCCATGTTCCTTTCGCGTTATTCTTTTAAACTACCCCGTCCTGCGAAGCAGTGTGGCTTTTCTAGACCGAAATTCATTTTAAGCGTCAATTCAAGCATTTTCCTCTTATCCTTTTATTTATTTACTTTATATTTTTTTTTGTTATTGATTTGCACCCTGTTTTTTTCCCTCATCCCGCAACTCTAAATTATCATGAAATCAATCCTTCACGCTTGCAGTTAGGGGTGGCAATTCGGGTCCAAATCAGGTTGGCGGGTCGGGTTCGGGTCAACAGACCCGCCAGAAAATCTGTTGACCCGAACCCCGACCCGCCAACCCGTGACGGGTCAGGTATGCTGACCCGAACCCGAAAATTTCAGGTTTACGGGGCGGCGGGTCGACCCGAAATGACCCGAAACTTAATTTTAATTTATTAATTTATCACTGTAATTTCTAATAAAATCAATTTCTCACAAAACTAATTACATAATCAAGTAATAAAAATTTAAATAAATGATTCCAAATCAAATCTAAAATAAATTAAACACCGTAAAAGTGTTTTATCCCAAGCAAAATATAAAATAAATTAAAACAATACAAAAGTGAAAAATAATATAATATATTATTTGTCCAAGTATAATAATTTCAACTTCACACAAATTAAATAAATTCGTTTAGGATTAAGTAATTAATGCCTTTGAAAAAAAGAATAACTTAGTTTAGTTAGATAAAATTATTTTTATGTTTATTAAATTATTTTTAATTCGTAAACGGGTCATATCGGGTCATATCAGGTCACCACGGGTTGACCCGAAATCGACCGGTTTTCTTTTCGGGTTCATCGGGTCCAACCCGATTCTGACCCGAATTCCCGAAACCTCAACCCAAACCCATTAATTTCGTGTTAGGTTCGTGTCGTGTCGAAAATTGCCACCCCTAGTTGCGGTGATACATTTGCGCCGACAAATTTGAGCGACGATCCGGGCTTTGATCGAGCCGTACCGTTCCTGATTTGTCTCGCGCCTTCAGATCCTCCTTCACGCTTCGACAAGAAGCAAAATATTAAGCAATCGTTCCGACGGAGCTAAATTACTACAGGATAAAGAACGAATAGGAAATTTGGATTTCGAAACAAAAAAGAGAGGGGTGCAACACGAGGACTTCCCAGGGGGTCACCCATCCTAGTACTACTCTCGCCCAAGCACGCTTAACTTCGGAGTTCTGATGGGATCCGGTGCATTAGTGCTGGTATGATCGCACCCGCCATGTTCCTTTCGCGTTATTCTTTTAAACTACCCCGTCCTGCGAAGCAGTGTGGCTTTTCTAGACCGAAATTCATTTTAAGCGTCAATTCAAGCATTTTCCTCTTATCCTTTTATTTATTTACTTTATATTTTTTTTTGTTATTGATTTGCACCCTGTTTTTTTCCCTCATCCCGCAACTCTAAATTATCATGAAATCAATCCTTCACGCTTGCAGTTAGGGGTGGCAATTCGGGTCCAAATCAGGTTGGCGGGTCGGGTTCGGGTCAACAGACCCGCCAGAAAATCTGTTGACCCGAACCCCGACCCGCCAACCCGTGACGGGTCAGGTATGCTGACCCGGACCCGAAAATTTCAGGTTTACGGGGCGGCGGGTCGACCCGAAATGACCCGAAACTTAATTTTAATTTATTAATTTATCACTGTAATTTCTAATAAAATCAATTTCTCACAAAACTAATTACATAATCAAGTAATAAAAATTTAAATAAATGATTCCAAATCAAATCTAAAATAAATTAAACACCGTAAAAGTGTTTTATCCCAAGCAAAATATAAAATAAATTAAAACAATACAAAAGTGAAAAATAATATAATATATTATTTGTCCAAGTATAATAATTTCAACTTCACACAAATTAAATAAATTCGTTTAGGATTAAGTAATTAATGCCTTTGAAAAAAAGAATAACTTAGTTTAGTTAGATAAAATTATTTTTATGTTTATTAAATTATTTTTAAATCGTAAACGGGTCATATCGGGTCATATCAGGTCACCACGGGTTGACCCGAAATCGACCGGTTTTCTTTTCGGGTTCATCGGGTCCAACCCGATTCTGACCCGAATTCCCGAAACCTCAACCCAAACCCATTAATTTCGTGTTAGGTTCGTGTCGTGTCGAAAATTGCCACCCCTAGTTGCGGTGATGCATTTGCGCCGACAAATTTGAGCGACGATCCGGGCTTTGATCGAGCCGTACCGTTCCTGATTTGTCTCGCGCCTTCAGATCCTCCTTCACGCTTCGACAAGAAGCAAAATATTAAGCAATCGTTCCGACGGAGCTAAATTACTACAGGATAAAGAACGAATAGGAAATTTAGATTTCGAAACAAAAAAGAGAGGGGTGCAACACGAGGACTTCCCAGGGGGTCACCCATCCTAGTACTACTCTCGCCCAAGCACGCTTAACTTCGGAGTTCTGATGGGATCCGGTGCATTAGCGCTGGTATGATCGCACCCGCCATGTTCCTTTCGCGTTATTCTTTTAAACTACCCCGTCCTGCGAAGCAGTGTGGCTTTTCTAGACCGAAATTCATTTTAAGCGTCAATTCAAGCATTTTCCTCTTATCCTTTTATTTATTTACTTTATATTTTTTTTTGTTATTGATTTGCACCCTGTTTTTTTCCCTCATCCCGCAACTCTAAATTATCATGAAATCAATCCTTCACGCTTGCAGTTAGGGGTGGCAATTCGGGTCCAAATCAGGTTGGCGGGTCGGGTTCGGGTCAACAGACCCGCCAGAAAATCTGTTGACCCGAACCCCGACCCGCCAACCCGTGACGGGTCAGGTATGCTGACCCGAACCCGAAAATTTCAGGTTTACGGGGCGGCGGGTCGACCCGAAATGACCCGAAACTTAATTTTAATTTATTAATTTATCACTGTAATTTCTAATAAAATCAATTTCTCACAAAACTAATTACATAATCAAGTAATAAAAATTTAAATAAATGATTCCAAATCAAATCTAAAATAAATTAAACACCGTAAAAGTGTTTTATCCCAAGCAAAATATAAAATAAATTAAAACAATACAAAAGTGAAAAATAATATAATATATTATTTGTCCAAGTATAATAATTTCAACTTCACACAAATTAAATAAATTCGTTTAGGATTAAGTAATTAATGCCTTTGAAAAAAAGAATAACTTAGTTTAGTTAGATAAAATTATTTTTATGTTTATTAAATTATTTTTAATTCGTAAACGGGTCATATCGGGTCATATCAGGTCACCACGGGTTGACCCGAAATCGACCGGTTTTCTTTTCGGGTTCATCGGGTCCAACCCGATTCTGACCCGAATTCCCGAAACCTCAACCCAAACCCATTAATTTCGTGTTAGGTTCGTGTCGTGTCGAAAATTGCCACCCCTAGTTGCGGTGATACATTTGCGCCGACAAATTTGAGCGACGATCCGGGCTTTGATCGAGCCGTACCGTTCCTGATTTGTCTCGCGCCTTCAGATCCTCCTTCACGCTTCGACAAGAAGCAAAATATTAAGCAATCGTTCCGACGGAGCTAAATTACTACAGGATAAAGAACGAATAGGAAATTTGGATTTCGAAACAAAAAAGAGAGGGGTGCAACACGAGGACTTCCCAGGGGGTCACCCATCCTAGTACTACTCTCGCCCAAGCACGCTTAACTTCGGAGTTCTGATGGGATCCGGTGCATTAGTGCTGGTATGATCGCACCCGCCATGTTCCTTTCGCGTTATTCTTTTAAACTACCCCGTCCTGCGAAGCAGTGTGGCTTTTCTAGACCGAAATTCATTTTAAGCGTCAATTCAAGCATTTTCCTCTTATCCTTTTATTTATTTACTTTATATATTTTTTTGTTATTGATTTGCACCCTGTTTTTTTCCCTCATCCCGCAACTCTAAATTATCATGAAATCAATCCTTCACGCTTGCAGTTAGGGGTGGCAATTCGGGTCCAAATCAGGTTGGCGGGTCGGGTTCGGGTCAACAGACCCGCCAGAAAATCTGTTGACCCGAACCCCGACCCGCCAACCCGTGACGGGTCAGGTATGCTGACCCGAACCCGAAAATTTCAGGTTTACGGGGCGGCGGGTCGACCCGAAATGACCCGAAACTTAATTTTAATTTATTAATTTATCACTGTAATTTCTAATAAAATCAATTTCTCACAAAACTAATTACATAATCAAGTAATAAAAATTTAAATAAATGATTCCAAATCAAATCTAAAATAAATTAAACACCGTAAAAGTGTTTTATCCCAAGCAAAATATAAAATAAATTAAAACAATACAAAAGTGAAAAATAATATAATATATTATTTGTCCAAGTATAATAATTTCAACTTCACACAAATTAAATAAATTCGTTTAGGATTAAGTAATTAATGCCTTTGAAAAAAAGAATAACTTAGTTTAGTTAGATAAAATTATTTTTATGTTTATTAAATTATTTTTAATTCGTAAACGGGTCATATCGGGTCATATCAGGTCACCACGGGTTGACCCGAAATCGACCGGTTTTCTTTTCGGGTTCATCGGGTCCAACCCGATTCTGACCCGAATTCCCGAAACCTCAACCCAAACCCATTAATTTCGTGTTAGGTTCGTGTCGTGTCGAAAATTGCCACCCCTAGTTGCGGTGATACATTTGCGCCGACAAATTTGAGCGACGATCCGGGCTTTGATCGAGCCGTACCGTTCCTGATTTGTCTCGCGCCTTCAGATCCTCCTTCACGCTTCGACAAGAAGCAAAATATTAAGCAATCGTTCCGACGGAGCTAAATTACTACAGGATAAAGAACGAATAGGAAATTTGGATTTCGAAACAAAAAAGAGAGGGGTGCAACACGAGGACTTCCCAGGGGGTCACCCATCCTAGTACTACTCTCGCCCAAGCACGCTTAACTTCGGAGTTCTGATGGGATCCGGTGCATTAGCGCTGGTATGATCGCACCCGCCATGTTCCTTTCGCGTTATTCTTTTAAACTACCCCGTCCTGCGAAGCAGTATGGCTTTTCTAGACCGAAATTCATTTTAAGCGTCAATTCAAGCATTTTCCTCTTATCCTTTTATTTATTTACTTTATATTTTTTTTTGTTATTGATTTGCACCCTGTTTTTTTCCCTCATCCCGCAACTCTAAATTATCATGAAATCAATCTTTCACGCTTGCAGTTAGGGGTGGCAATTCGGGTCCAAATCAGGTTGGCGGGTCGGGTTCGGGTCAACAGACCCGCCAGAAAATCTGTTGACCCGAACCCCGACCCGCCAACCCGTGACGGGTCAGGTATGCTGACCCGAACCCGAAAATTTCAGGTTTACGGGGCGGCGGGTCGACCCGAAATGACCCGAAACTTAATTTTAATTTATTAATTTATCACTGTAATTTCTAATAAAATCAATTTCTCACAAAACTAATTACATAATCAAGTAATAAAAATTTAAATAAATGATTCCAAATCAAATCTAAAATAAATTAAACACCGTAAAAGTGTTTTATCCCAAGCAAAATATAAAATAAATTAAAACAATACAAAAGTGAAAAATAATATAATATATTATTTGTCCAAGTATAATAATTTCAACTTCACACAAATTAAATAAATTCGTTTAGGATTAAGTAATTAATGCCTTTGAAAAAAAGAATAACTTAGTTTAGTTAGATAAAATTATTTTTATGTTTATTAAATTATTTTTAATTCGTAAACGGGTCATATCGGGTCATATCAGGTCACCACGGGTTGACCCGAAATCGACCGGTTTTCTTTTCGGGTTCATCGGGTCCAACCCGATTCTGACCCGAATTCCCGAAACCTCAACCCAAACCCATTAATTTCGTGTTAGGTTCGTGTCGTGTCGAAAATTGCCACCCCTAGTTGCGGTGATACATTTGCGCCGACAAATTTGAGCGACGATCCGGGCTTTGATCGAGCCGTACCGTTCCTGATTTGTCTCGCGCCTTCAGATCCTCCTTCACGCTTCGACAAGAAGCAAAATATTAAGCAATCGTTCCGACGGAGCTAAATTACTACAGGATAAAGAACGAATAGGAAATTTGGATTTCGAAACAAAAAAGAGAGGGGTGCAACACGAGGACTTCCCAGGGGGTCACCCATCCTAGTACTACTCTCGCCCAAGCACGCTTAACTTCGGAGTTCTGATGGGATCCGGTGCATTAGCGCTGGTATGATCGCACCCGCCATGTTCCTTTCGCGTTATTCTTTTAAACTACCCCGTCCTGCGAAGCAGTGTGGCTTTTCTAGACCGAAATTCATTTTAAGCGTCAATTCAAGCATTTTCCTCTTATCCTTTTATTTATTTACTTTATATATTTTTTTGTTATTGATTTGCACCCTGTTTTTTTCCCTCATCCCGCAACTCTAAATTATCATGAAATCAATCCTTCACGCTTGCAGTTAGGGGTGGCAATTCGGGTCCAAATCAGGTTGGCGGGTCGGGTTCGGGTCAACAGACCCGCCAGAAAATCTGTTGACCCGAACCCCGACCCGCCAACCCGTGACGGGTCAGGTATGCTGACCCGAATCCGAAAATTTCAGGTTTACGGGGCGGCGGGTCGACCCGAAATGACCCGAAACTTAATTTTAATTTATTAATTTATCACTGTAATTTCTAATAAAATCAATTTCTCACAAAACTAATTACATAATCAAGTAATAAAAATTTAAATAAATGATTCCAAATCAAATCTAAAATAAATTAAACACCGTAAAAGTGTTTTATCCCAAGCAAAATATAAAATAAATTAAAACAATACAAAAGTGAAAAATAATATAATATATTATTTGTCCAAGTATAATAATTTCAACTTCACACAAATTAAATAAATTCGTTTAGGATTAAGTAATTAATGCCTTTGAAAAAAAGAATAACTTAGTTTAGTTAGATAAAATTATTTTTATGTTTATTAAATTATTTTTAATTCGTAAACGGGTCATATCGGGTCATATCAGGTCACCACGGGTTGACCCGAAATCGACCGGTTTTCTTTTCGGGTTCATCGGGTCCAACCCGATTCTGACCCGAATTCCCGAAACCTCAACCCAAACCCATTAATTTCGTGTTAGGTTCGTGTCGTGTCGAAAATTGCCACCCCTAGTTGCGGTGATACATTTGCGCCGACAAATTTGAGCGACGATCCGGGCTTTGATCGAGCCGTACCGTTCCTGATTTGTCTCGCGCCTTCAGATCCTCCTTCACGCTTCGACAAGAAGCAAAATATTAAGCAATCGTTCCGACGGAGCTAAATTACTACAGGATAAAGAACGAATAGGAAATTTGGATTTCGAAACAAAAAAGAGAGGGGTGCAACACGAGGACTTCCCAGGGGGTCACCCATCCTAGTACTACTCTCGCCCAAGCACGCTTAACTTCGGAGTTCTGATGGGATCCGGTGAATTAGCGCTGGTATGATCGCACCCGCCATGTTCCTTTCGCGTTATTCTTTTAAACTACCCCGTCCTGCGAAGCAGTGTGGCTTTTCTAGACCGAAATTCATTTTAAGCGTCAATTCAAGCATTTTCCTCTTATCCTTTTATTTATTTACTTTATATTTTTTTTTGTTATTGATTTGCACCCTGTTTTTTTCCCTCATCCCGCAACTCTAAATTATCATGAAATCAATCCTTCACGCTTGCAGTTAGGGGTGGCAATTCGGGTCCAAATCAGGTTGGCGGGTCGGGTTCGGGTCAACAGACCCGCCAGAAAATCTGTTGACCCGAACCCCGACCCGCCAACCCGTGACGGGTCAGGTATGCTGACCCGAACCCGAAAATTTCAGGTTTACGGGGCGGCGGGTCGACCCGAAATGACCCGAAACTTAATTTTAATTTATTAATTTATCACTGTAATTTCTAATAAAATCAATTTCTCACAAAACTAATTACATAATCAAGTAATAAAAATTTAAATAAATGATTCCAAATCAAATCTAAAATAAATTAAACACCGTAAAAGTGTTTTATCCCAAGCAAAATATAAAATAAATTAAAACAATACAAAAGTGAAAAATAATATAATATATTATTTGTCCAAGTATAATAATTTCAACTTCACACAAATTAAATAAATTCGTTTAGGATTAAGTAATTAATGCCTTTGAAAAAAAGAATAACTTAGTTTAGTTAGATAAAATTATTTTTATGTTTATTAAATTATTTTTAATTCGTAAACGGGTCATATCGGGTCATATCAGGTCACCACGGGTTGACCCGAAATCGACCGGTTTTCTTTTCGGGTTCATCGGGTCCAACCCGATTCTGACCCGAATTCCCGAAACCTCAACCCAAACCCATTAATTTCGTGTTAGGTTCGTGTCGTGTCGAAAATTGCCACCCCTAGTTGCGGTGATACATTTGCGCCGACAAATTTGAGCGACGATCCGGGCTTTGATCGAGCCGTACCGTTCCTGATTTGTCTCGCGCCTTCAGATCCTCCTTCACGCTTCGACAAGAAGCAAAATATTAAGCAATCGTTCCGACGGAGCTAAATTACTACAGGATAAAGAACGAATAGGAAATTTGGATTTCGAAACAAAAAAGAGAGGGGTGCAACACGAGGACTTCCCAGGGGGTCACCCATCCTAGTACTACTCTCGCCCAAGCACGCTTAACTTCGGAGTTCTGATGGGATCCGGTGCATTAGTGCTGGTATGATCGCACCCGCCATGTTCCTTTCGCGTTATTCTTTTAAACTACCCCGTCCTGCGAAGCAGTGTGGCTTTTCTAGACCGAAATTCATTTTAAGCGTCAATTCAAGCATTTTCCTCTTATCCTTTTATTTATTTACTTTATATTTTTTTTTGTTATTGATTTGCACCCTGTTTTTTTCCCTCATCCCGCAACTCTAAATTATCATGAAATCAATCCTTCACGCTTGCAGTTAGGGGTGGCAATTCGGGTCCAAATCAGGTTGGCGGGTCGGGTTCGGGTCAACAGACCCGCCAGAAAATCTGTTGACCCGAACCCCGACCCGCCAACCCGTGACGGGTCAGGTATGCTGACCCGGACCCGAAAATTTCAGGTTTACGGGGCGGCGGGTCGACCCGAAATGACCCGAAACTTAATTTTAATTTATTAATTTATCACTGTAATTTCTAATAAAATCAATTTCTCACAAAACTAATTACATAATCAAGTAATAAAAATTTAAATAAATGATTCCAAATCAAATCTAAAATAAATTAAACACCGTAAAAGTGTTTTATCCCAAGCAAAATATAAAATAAATTAAAACAATACAAAAGTGAAAAATAATATAATATATTATTTGTCCAAGTATAATAATTTCAACTTCACACAAATTAAATAAATTCGTTTAGGATTAAGTAATTAATGCCTTTGAAAAAAAGAATAACTTAGTTTAGTTAGATAAAATTATTTTTATGTTTATTAAATTATTTTTAATTCGTAAACGGGTCATATCGGGTCATATCAGGTCACCACGGGTTGACCCGAAATCGACCGGTTTTCTTTTCGGGTTCATCGGGTCCAACCCGATTCTGACCCGAATTCCCGAAACCTCAACCCAAACCCATTAATTTCGTGTTAGGTTCGTGTCGTGTCGAAAATTGCCACCCCTAGTTGCGGTGATGCATTTGCGCCGACAAATTTGAGCGACGATCCGGGCTTTGATCGAGCCGTACCGTTCCTGATTTGTCTCGCGCCTTCAGATCCTCCTTCACGCTTCGACAAGAAGCAAAATATTAAGCAATCGTTCCGACGGAGCTAAATTACTACAGGATAAAGAACGAATAGGAAATTTAGATTTCGAAACAAAAAAGAGAGGGGTGCAACACGAGGACTTCCCAGGGGGTCACCCATCCTAGTACTACTCTCGCCCAAGCACGCTTAACTTCGGAGTTCTGATGGGATCCGGTGCATTAGCGCTGGTATGATCGCACCCGCCATGTTCCTTTCGCGTTATTCTTTTAAACTACCCCGTCCTGCGAAGCAGTGTGGCTTTTCTAGACCGAAATTCATTTTAAGCGTCAATTCAAGCATTTTCCTCTTATCCTTTTATTTATTTACTTTATATTTTTTTTTGTTATTGATTTGCACCCTGTTTTTTTCCCTCATCCCGCAACTCTAAATTATCATGAAATCAATCCTTCACGCTTGCAGTTAGGGGTGGCAATTCGGGTCCAAATCAGGTTGGCGGGTCGGGTTCGGGTCAACAGACCCGCCAGAAAATCTGTTGACCCGAACCCCGACCCGCCAACCCGTGACGGGTCAGGTATGCTGACCCGAACCCGAAAATTTCAGGTTTACGGGGCGGCGGGTCGACCCGAAATGACCCGAAACTTAATTTTAATTTATTAATTTATCACTGTAATTTCTAATAAAATCAATTTCTCACAAAACTAATTACATAATCAAGTAATAAAAATTTAAATAAATGATTCCAAATCAAATCTAAAATAAATTAAACACCGTAAAAGTGTTTTATCCCAAGCAAAATATAAAATAAATTAAAACAATACAAAAGTGAAAAATAATATAATATATTATTTGTCCAAGTATAATAATTTCAACTTCACACAAATTAAATAAATTCGTTTAGGATTAAGTAATTAATGCCTTTGAAAAAAAGAATAACTTAGTTTAGTTAGATAAAATTATTTTTATGTTTATTAAATTATTTTTAATTCGTAAACGGGTCATATCGGGTCATATCAGGTCACCACGGGTTGACCCGAAATCGACCGGTTTTCTTTTCGGGTTCATCGGGTCCAACCCGATTCTGACCCGAATTCCCGAAACCTCAACCCAAACCCATTAATTTCGTGTTAGGTTCGTGTCGTGTCGAAAATTGCCACCCCTAGTTGCGGTGATACATTTGCGCCGACAAATTTGAGCGACGATCCGGGCTTTGATCGAGCCGTACCGTTCCTGATTTGTCTCGCGCCTTCAGATCCTCCTTCACGCTTCGACAAGAAGCAAAATATTAAGCAATCGTTCCGACGGAGCTAAATTACTACAGGATAAAGAACGAATAGGAAATTTGGATTTCGAAACAAAAAAGAGAGGGGTGCAACACGAGGACTTCCCAGGGGGTCACCCATCCTAGTACTACTCTCGCCCAAGCACGCTTAACTTCGGAGTTCTGATGGGATCCGGTGCATTAGCGCTGGTATGATCGCACCCGCCATGTTCCTTTCGCGTTATTCTTTTAAACTACCCCGTCCTGCGAAGCAGTGTGGCTTTTCTAGACCGAAATTCATTTTAAGCGTCAATTCAAGCATTTTCCTCTTATCCTGGTCGGGTTCGGGTCAACAGACCCGCCAGAAAATCTGTTGACCCGAACCCCGACCCGCCAACCCGTGACGGGTCAGGTATGCTGACCCGAACCCGAAAATTTCAGGTTTACGGGGCGGCGGGTCGACCCGAAATGACCCGAAACTTAATTTTAATTTATTAATTTATCACTGTAATTTCTAATAAAATCAATTTCTCACAAAACTAATTACATAATCAAGTAATTATTGATTTGCACCCTGTTTTTTTCCCTCATCCCGCAACTCTAAATTATCACGAAATCAATCCTTCACGCTTGCAGTTAGGGGTGGCAATTCGGGTCCAAATCAGGTTGGCGGGTCGGGTTCGGGTCAACAGACCCGCCAGAAAATCTGTTGACCCGAACCCCGACCCGCCAACCCGTGACGGGTCAGGTATGCTGACCCGAACCCGAAAATTTCAGGTTTACGGGGCGGCGGGTCGACCCGAAATGACCCGAAACTTAATTTTAATTTATTAATTTATCACTGTAATTTCTAATAAAATCAATTTCTCACAAAACTAATTACATAATCAAGTAATAAAAATTTAAATAAATGATTCCAAATCAAATCTAAAATAAATTAAACACCGTAAAAGTGTTTTATCCCAAGCAAAATATAAAATAAATTAAAACAATACAAAAGTGAAAAATAATATAATATGTTATTTGTCCAAGTATAATAATTTCAACTTCACACAAATTAAATAAATTCGTTTAGGATTAAGTAATTAATGCCTTTGAAAAAAAGAATAACTTAGTTTAGTTAGATAAAATTATTTTTATGTTTATTAAATTATTTTTAATTCGTAAACGGGTCATATCGGGTCATATCAGGTCACCACGGGTTGACCCGAAATCGACCGGTTTTCTTTTCGGGTTCATCGGGTCCAACCCGATTCTGACCCGAATTCCCGAAACCTCAACCCAAACCCATTAATTTCGTGTTAGGTTCGTGTCGTGTTTTCAGGTCGTGTCGAAAATTGCCACCCCTAGTTGCGGTGATACATTTGCGCCGACAAATTTGAGCGACGATCCGGGCTTTGATCGAGCCGTACCGTTCCTGATTTGTCTCGCGCCTTCAGATCCTCCTTCACGCTTCGACAAGAAGCAAAATATTAAGCAATCGTTCCGACGGAGCTAAATTACTACAGGATAAAGAACGAATAGGAAATTTGGATTTCGAAACAAAAAAGAGAGGGGTGCAACACGAGGACTTCCCAGGGGGTCACCCATCCTAGTACTACTCTCGCCCAAGCACGCTTAACTTCGGAGTTCTGATGGGATCCGGTGCATTAGTGCTGGTATGATCGCACCCGCCATGTTCCTTTCGCTTTATTCTTTTAAACTACCCCGTCCTGCGAAGCAGTGTGGCTTTTCTAGACCGAAATTCATTTTAAGCGTCAATTCAAGCATTTTCCTCTTATCCTTTTATTTATTTACTTTATATTTTTTTTTGTTATTGATTTGCACCCTGTTTTTTTCCCTCATCCCGCAACTCTAAATTATCACGAAATCAATCCTTCACGCTTGCAGTTAGGGGTGGCAATTCGGGTCCAAATCAGGTTGGCGGGTCGGGTTCGGGTCAACAGACCCGCCAGAAAATCTGTTGACCCGAACCCCGACCCGCCAACCCGTGACGGGTCAGGTATGCTGACCCGAACCCGAAAATTTCAGGTTTACGGGGCGGCGGGTCGACCCGAAATGACCCGAAACTTAATTTTAATTTATTAATTTATCACTGTAATTTCTAATAAAATCAATTTCTCACAAAACTAATTACATAATCAAGTAATAAAAATTTAAATAAATGATTCCAAATCAAATCTAAAATAAATTAAACACCGTAAAAGTGTTTTATCCCAAGCAAAATATAAAATAAATTAAAACAATACAAAAGTGAAAAATAATATAATATGTTATTTGTCCAAGTATAATAATTTCAACTTCACACAAATTAAATAAATTCGTTTAGGATTAAGTAATTAATGCCTTTGAAAAAAAGAATAACTTAGTTTAGTTAGATAAAATTATTTTTATGTTTATTAAATTATTTTTAATTCGTAAACGGGTCATATCGGGTCATATCAGGTCACCACGGGTTGACCCGAAATCGACCGGTTTTCTTTTCGGGTTCATCGGGTCCAACCCGATTCTGACCCGAATTCCCGAAACCTCAACCCAAACCCATTAATTTCGTGTTAGGTTCGTGTCGTGTTTTCAGGTCGTGTCGAAAATTGCCACCCCTAGTTGCGGTGATACATTTGCGCCGACAAATTTGAGCGACGATCCGGGCTTTGATCGAGCCGTACCGTTCCTGATTTGTCTCGCGCCTTCAGATCCTCCTTCACGCTTCGACAAGAAGCAAAATATTAAGCAATCGTTCCGACGGAGCTAAATTACTACAGGATAAAGAACGAATAGGAAATTTGGATTTCGAAACAAAAAAGAGAGGGGTGCAACACGAGGACTTCCCAGGGGGTCACCCATCCTAGTACTACTCTCGCCCAAGCACGCTTAACTTCGGAGTTCTGATGGGATCCGGTGCATTAGTGCTGGTATGATCGCACCCGCCATGTTCCTTTCGCTTTATTCTTTTAAACTACCCCGTCCTGCGAAGCAGTGTGGCTTTTCTAGACCGAAATTCATTTTAAGCGTCAATTCAAGCATTTTCCTCTTATCCTTTTATTTATTTACTTTATATTTTTTTTTGTTATTGATTTGCACCCTGTTTTTTTCCCTCATCCCGCAACTCTAAATTATCACGAAATCAATCCTTCACGCTTGCAGTTAGGGGTGGCAATTCGGGTCCAAATCAGGTTGGCGGGTCGGGTTCGGGTCAACAGACCCGCCAGAAAATCTGTTGACCCGAACCCCGACCCGCCAACCCGTGACGGGTCAGGTATGCTGACCCGAACCCGAAAATTTCAGGTTTACGGGGCGGCGGGTCGACCCGAAATGACCCGAAACTTAATTTTAATTTATTAATTTATCACTGTAATTTCTAATAAAATCAATTTCTCACAAAACTAATTACATAATCAAGTAATAAAAATTTAAATAAATGATTCCAAATCAAATCTAAAATAAATTAAACACCGTAAAAGTGTTTTATCCCAAGCAAAATATAAAATAAATTAAAACAATACAAAAGTGAAAAATAATATAATATGTTATTTGTCCAAGTATAATAATTTCAACTTCACACAAATTAAATAAATTCGTTTAGGATTAAGTAATTAATGCCTTTGAAAAAAAGAATAACTTAGTTTAGTTAGATAAAATTATTTTTATGTTTATTAAATTATTTTTAATTCGTAAACGGGTCATATCGGGTCATATCAGGTCACCACGGGTTGACCCGAAATCGACCGGTTTTCTTTTCGGGTTCATCGGGTCCAACCCGATTCTGACCCGAATTCCCGAAACCTCAACCCAAACCCATTAATTTCGTGTTAGGTTCGTGTCGTGTTTTCAGGTCGTGTCGAAAATTGCCACCCCTAGTTGCGGTGATACATTTGCGCCGACAAATTTGAGCGACGATCCGGGCTTTGATCGAGCCGTACCGTTCCTGATTTGTCTCGCGCCTTCAGATCCTCCTTCACGCTTCGACAAGAAGCAAAATATTAAGCAATCGTTCCGACGGAGCTAAATTACTACAGGATAAAGAACGAATAGGAAATTTGGATTTCGAAACAAAAAAGAGAGGGGTGCAACACGAGGACTTCCCAGGGGGTCACCCATCCTAGTACTACTCTCGCCCAAGCACGCTTAACTTCGGAGTTCTGATGGGATCCGGTGCATTAGTGCTGGTATGATCGCACCCGCCATGTTCCTTTCGCTTTATTCTTTTAAACTACCCCGTCCTGCGAAGCAGTGTGGCTTTTCTAGACCGAAATTCATTTTAAGCGTCAATTCAAGCATTTTCCTCTTATCCTTTTATTTATTTACTTTATATTTTTTTTTGTTATTGATTTGCACCCTGTTTTTTTCCCTCATCCCGCAACTCTAAATTATCACGAAATCAATCCTTCACGCTTGCAGTTAGGGGTGGCAATTCGGGTCCAAATCAGGTTGGCGGGTCGGGTTCGGGTCAACAGACCCGCCAGAAAATCTGTTGACCCGAACCCCGACCCGCCAACCCGTGACGGGTCAGGTATGCTGACCCGAACCCGAAAATTTCAGGTTTACGGGGCGGCGGGTCGACCCGAAATGACCCGAAACTTAATTTTAATTTATTAATTTATCACTGTAATTTCTAATAAAATCAATTTCTCACAAAACTAATTACATAATCAAGTAATAAAAATTTAAATAAATGATTCCAAATCAAATCTAAAATAAATTAAACACCGTAAAAGTGTTTTATCCCAAGCAAAATATAAAATAAATTAAAACAATACAAAAGTGAAAAATAATATAATATGTTATTTGTCCAAGTATAATAATTTCAACTTCACACAAATTAAATAAATTCGTTTAGGATTAAGTAATTAATGCCTTTGAAAAAAAGAATAACTTAGTTTAGTTAGATAAAATTATTTTTATGTTTATTAAATTATTTTTAATTCGTAAACGGGTCATATCGGGTCATATCAGGTCACCACGGGTTGACCCGAAATCGACCGGTTTTCTTTTCGGGTTCATCGGGTCCAACCCGATTCTGACCCGAATTCCCGAAACCTCAACCCAAACCCATTAATTTCGTGTTAGGTTCGTGTCGTGTTTTCAGGTCGTGTCGAAAATTGCCACCCCTAGTTGCGGTGATACATTTGCGCCGACAAATTTGAGCGACGATCCGGGCTTTGATCGAGCCGTACCGTTCCTGATTTGTCTCGCGCCTTCAGATCCTCCTTCACGCTTCGACAAGAAGCAAAATATTAAGCAATCGTTCCGACGGAGCTAAATTACTACAGGATAAAGAACGAATAGGAAATTTGGATTTCGAAACAAAAAAGAGAGGGGTGCAACACGAGGACTTCCCAGGGGGTCACCCATCCTAGTACTACTCTCGCCCAAGCACGCTTAACTTCGGAGTTCTGATGGGATCCGGTGCATTAGTGCTGGTATGATCGCACCCGCCATGTTCCTTTCGCTTTATTCTTTTAAACTACCCCGTCCTGCGAAGCAGTGTGGCTTTTCTAGACCGAAATTCATTTTAAGCGTCAATTCAAGCATTTTCCTCTTATCCTTTTATTTATTTACTTTATATTTTTTTTTGTTATTGATTTGCACCCTGTTTTTTTCCCTCATCCCGCAACTCTAAATTATCACGAAATCAATCCTTCACGCTTGCAGTTAGGGGTGGCAATTCGGGTCCAAATCAGGTTGGCGGGTCGGGTTCGGGTCAACAGACCCGCCAGAAAATCTGTTGACCCGAACCCCGACCCGCCAACCCGTGACGGGTCAGGTATGCTGACCCGAACCCGAAAATTTCAGGTTTACGGGGCGGCGGGTCGACCCGAAATGACCCGAAACTTAATTTTAATTTATTAATTTATCACTGTAATTTCTAATAAAATCAATTTCTCACAAAACTAATTACATAATCAAGTAATAAAAATTTAAATAAATGATTCCAAATCAAATCTAAAATAAATTAAACACCGTAAAAGTGTTTTATCCCAAGCAAAATATAAAATAAATTAAAACAATACAAAAGTGAAAAATAATATAATATGTTATTTGTCCAAGTATAATAATTTCAACTTCACACAAATTAAATAAATTCGTTTAGGATTAAGTAATTAATGCCTTTGAAAAAAAGAATAACTTAGTTTAGTTAGATAAAATTATTTTTATGTTTATTAAATTATTTTTAATTCGTAAACGGGTCATATCGGGTCATATCAGGTCACCACGGGTTGACCCGAAATCGACCGGTTTTCTTTTCGGGTTCATCGGGTCCAACCCGATTCTGACCCGAATTCCCGAAACCTCAACCCAAACCCATTAATTTCGTGTTAGGTTCGTGTCGTGTTTTCAGGTCGTGTCGAAAATTGCCACCCCTAGTTGCGGTGATACATTTGCGCCGACAAATTTGAGCGACGATCCGGGCTTTGATCGAGCCGTACCGTTCCTGATTTGTCTCGCGCCTTCAGATCCTCCTTCACGCTTCGACAAGAAGCAAAATATTAAGCAATCGTTCCGACGGAGCTAAATTACTACAGGATAAAGAACGAATAGGAAATTTGGATTTCGAAACAAAAAAGAGAGGGGTGCAACACGAGGACTTCCCAGGGGGTCACCCATCCTAGTACTACTCTCGCCCAAGCACGCTTAACTTCGGAGTTCTGATGGGATCCGGTGCATTAGTGCTGGTATGATCGCACCCGCCATGTTCCTTTCGCTTTATTCTTTTAAACTACCCCGTCCTGCGAAGCAGTGTGGCTTTTCTAGACCGAAATTCATTTTAAGCGTCAATTCAAGCATTTTCCTCTTATCCTTTTATTTATTTACTTTATATTTTTTTTTGTTATTGATTTGCACCCTGTTTTTTTCCCTCATCCCGCAACTCTAAATTATCACGAAATCAATCCTTCACGCTTGCAGTTAGGGGTGGCAATTCGGGTCCAAATCAGGTTGGCGGGTCGGGTTCGGGTCAACAGACCCGCCAGAAAATCTGTTGACCCGAACCCCGACCCGCCAACCCGTGACGGGTCAGGTATGCTGACCCGAACCCGAAAATTTCAGGTTTACGGGGCGGCGGGTCGACCCGAAATGACCCGAAACTTAATTTTAATTTATTAATTTATCACTGTAATTTCTAATAAAATCAATTTCTCACAAAACTAATTACATAATCAAGTAATAAAAATTTAAATAAATGATTCCAAATCAAATCTAAAATAAATTAAACACCGTAAAAGTGTTTTATCCCAAGCAAAATATAAAATAAATTAAAACAATACAAAAGTGAAAAATAATATAATATGTTATTTGTCCAAGTATAATAATTTCAACTTCACACAAATTAAATAAATTCGTTTAGGATTAAGTAATTAATGCCTTTGAAAAAAAGAATAACTTAGTTTAGTTAGATAAAATTATTTTTATGTTTATTAAATTATTTTTAATTCGTAAACGGGTCATATCGGGTCATATCAGGTCACCACGGGTTGACCCGAAATCGACCGGTTTTCTTTTCGGGTTCATCGGGTCCAACCCGATTCTGACCCGAATTCCCGAAACCTCAACCCAAACCCATTAATTTCGTGTTAGGTTCGTGTCGTGTTTTCAGGTCGTGTCGAAAATTGCCACCCCTAGTTGCGGTGATACATTTGCGCCGACAAATTTGAGCGACGATCCGGGCTTTGATCGAGCCGTACCGTTCCTGATTTGTCTCGCGCCTTCAGATCCTCCTTCACGCTTCGACAAGAAGCAAAATATTAAGCAATCGTTCCGACGGAGCTAAATTACTACAGGATAAAGAACGAATAGGAAATTTGGATTTCGAAACAAAAAAGAGAGGGGTGCAACACGAGGACTTCCCAGGGGGTCACCCATCCTAGTACTACTCTCGCCCAAGCACGCTTAACTTCGGAGTTCTGATGGGATCCGGTGCATTAGTGCTGGTATGATCGCACCCGCCATGTTCCTTTCGCTTTATTCTTTTAAACTACCCCGTCCTGCGAAGCAGTGTGGCTTTTCTAGACCGAAATTCATTTTAAGCGTCAATTCAAGCATTTTCCTCTTATCCTTTTATTTATTTACTTTATATTTTTTTTTGTTATTGATTTGCACCCTGTTTTTTTCCCTCATCCCGCAACTCTAAATTATCACGAAATCAATCCTTCACGCTTGCAGTTAGGGGTGGCAATTCGGGTCCAAATCAGGTTGGCGGGTCGGGTTCGGGTCAACAGACCCGCCAGAAAATCTGTTGACCCGAACCCCGACCCGCCAACCCGTGACGGGTCAGGTATGCTGACCCGAACCCGAAAATTTCAGGTTTACGGGGCGGCGGGTCGACCCGAAATGACCCGAAACTTAATTTTAATTTATTAATTTATCACTGTAATTTCTAATAAAATCAATTTCTCACAAAACTAATTACATAATCAAGTAATAAAAATTTAAATAAATGATTCCAAATCAAATCTAAAATAAATTAAACACCGTAAAAGTGTTTTATCCCAAGCAAAATATAAAATAAATTAAAACAATACAAAAGTGAAAAATAATATAATATGTTATTTGTCCAAGTATAATAATTTCAACTTCACACAAATTAAATAAATTCGTTTAGGATTAAGTAATTAATGCCTTTGAAAAAAAGAATAACTTAGTTTAGTTAGATAAAATTATTTTTATGTTTATTAAATTATTTTTAATTCGTAAACGGGTCATATCGGGTCATATCAGGTCACCACGGGTTGACCCGAAATCGACCGGTTTTCTTTTCGGGTTCATCGGGTCCAACCCGATTCTGACCCGAATTCCCGAAACCTCAACCCAAACCCATTAATTTCGTGTTAGGTTCGTGTCGTGTTTTCAGGTCGTGTCGAAAATTGCCACCCCTAGTTGCGGTGATACATTTGCGCCGACAAATTTGAGCGACGATCCGGGCTTTGATCGAGCCGTACCGTTCCTGATTTGTCTCGCGCCTTCAGATCCTCCTTCACGCTTCGACAAGAAGCAAAATATTAAGCAATCGTTCCGACGGAGCTAAATTACTACAGGATAAAGAACGAATAGGAAATTTGGATTTCGAAACAAAAAAGAGAGGGGTGCAACACGAGGACTTCCCAGGGGGTCACCCATCCTAGTACTACTCTCGCCCAAGCACGCTTAACTTCGGAGTTCTGATGGGATCCGGTGCATTAGTGCTGGTATGATCGCACCCGCCATGTTCCTTTCGCTTTATTCTTTTAAACTACCCCGTCCTGCGAAGCAGTGTGGCTTTTCTAGACCGAAATTCATTTTAAGCGTCAATTCAAGCATTTTCCTCTTATCCTTTTATTTATTTACTTTATATTTTTTTTTGTTATTGATTTGCACCCTGTTTTTTTCCCTCATCCCGCAACTCTAAATTATCACGAAATCAATCCTTCACGCTTGCAGTTAGGGGTGGCAATTCGGGTCCAAATCAGGTTGGCGGGTCGGGTTCGGGTCAACAGACCCGCCAGAAAATCTGTTGACCCGAACCCCGACCCGCCAACCCGTGACGGGTCAGGTATGCTGACCCGAACCCGAAAATTTCAGGTTTACGGGGCGGCGGGTCGACCCGAAATGACCCGAAACTTAATTTTAATTTATTAATTTATCACTGTAATTTCTAATAAAATCAATTTCTCACAAAACTAATTACATAATCAAGTAATAAAAATTTAAATAAATGATTCCAAATCAAATCTAAAATAAATTAAACACCGTAAAAGTGTTTTATCCCAAGCAAAATATAAAATAAATTAAAACAATACAAAAGTGAAAAATAATATAATATGTTATTTGTCCAAGTATAATAATTTCAACTTCACACAAATTAAATAAATTCGTTTAGGATTAAGTAATTAATGCCTTTGAAAAAAAGAATAACTTAGTTTAGTTAGATAAAATTATTTTTATGTTTATTAAATTATTTTTAATTCGTAAACGGGTCATATCGGGTCATATCAGGTCACCACGGGTTGACCCGAAATCGACCGGTTTTCTTTTCGGGTTCATCGGGTCCAACCCGATTCTGACCCGAATTCCCGAAACCTCAACCCAAACCCATTAATTTCGTGTTAGGTTCGTGTCGTGTTTTCAGGTCGTGTCGAAAATTGCCACCCCTAGTTGCGGTGATACATTTGCGCCGACAAATTTGAGCGACGATCCGGGCTTTGATCGAGCCGTACCGTTCCTGATTTGTCTCGCGCCTTCAGATCCTCCTTCACGCTTCGACAAGAAGCAAAATATTAAGCAATCGTTCCGACGGAGCTAAATTACTACAGGATAAAGAACGAATAGGAAATTTGGATTTCGAAACAAAAAAGAGAGGGGTGCAACACGAGGACTTCCCAGGGGGTCACCCATCCTAGTACTACTCTCGCCCAAGCACGCTTAACTTCGGAGTTCTGATGGGATCCGGTGCATTAGTGCTGGTATGATCGCACCCGCCATGTTCCTTTCGCTTTATTCTTTTAAACTACCCCGTCCTGCGAAGCAGTGTGGCTTTTCTAGACCGAAATTCATTTTAAGCGTCAATTCAAGCATTTTCCTCTTATCCTTTTATTTATTTACTTTATATTTTTTTTTGTTATTGATTTGCACCCTGTTTTTTTCCCTCATCCCGCAACTCTAAATTATCACGAAATCAATCCTTCACGCTTGCAGTTAGGGGTGGCAATTCGGGTCCAAATCAGGTTGGCGGGTCGGGTTCGGGTCAACAGACCCGCCAGAAAATCTGTTGACCCGAACCCCGACCCGCCAACCCGTGACGGGTCAGGTATGCTGACCCGAACCCGAAAATTTCAGGTTTACGGGGCGGCGGGTCGACCCGAAATGACCCGAAACTTAATTTTAATTTATTAATTTATCACTGTAATTTCTAATAAAATCAATTTCTCACAAAACTAATTACATAATCAAGTAATAAAAATTTAAATAAATGATTCCAAATCAAATCTAAAATAAATTAAACACCGTAAAAGTGTTTTATCCCAAGCAAAATATAAAATAAATTAAAACAATACAAAAGTGAAAAATAATATAATATGTTATTTGTCCAAGTATAATAATTTCAACTTCACACAAATTAAATAAATTCGTTTAGGATTAAGTAATTAATGCCTTTGAAAAAAAGAATAACTTAGTTTAGTTAGATAAAATTATTTTTATGTTTATTAAATTATTTTTAATTCGTAAACGGGTCATATCGGGTCATATCAGGTCACCACGGGTTGACCCGAAATCGACCGGTTTTCTTTTCGGGTTCATCGGGTCCAACCCGATTCTGACCCGAATTCCCGAAACCTCAACCCAAACCCATTAATTTCGTGTTAGGTTCGTGTCGTGTTTTCAGGTCGTGTCGAAAATTGCCACCC